>NW_028270140.1:28580401-28880679 GCF_037043375.1 Chiloscyllium plagiosum
AACTATAGGCCGGTGAGTCTCACTTCTGTTGTGGGCAAAGTCTTAGAGAGAATTGTAAGGGATAGGATTTATGCACATCTCGATAGGAATAATGTGATCAAGGATAGTCAGCATGGTTTTGTGAAGGGCAAGTCGTGCCTCACAAACCTTATTGAATTCTTTGAAAAGGTGACGAAGGAGGTTGATGAGGGGAAAGCGGTAGATGTGGTATATATGGATTTTAGTAAGGCGTTTGATAAGGTTCCCCATGGTAGGCTACTGCAGAAAATACGGAGATATGGCATTGAGGGTGAGTTAGAGGTTTGGATTAGGAATTGGCTGGATGGAAGAAGACAGAGGGTAGTAGTTGATGGCAAAGTTTCTTCATGGAGTGCCGTCACTAGCGGTGTTCCGCAAGGATCTGTTTTGGGACCATTGCTGTTTGTCATTTTTATAAATGACCTGGAAGAGGGGTTAGAAGGTTGGGTGAGCAAGTTTGCGGATGATACGAAAGTCGGAGGAGTTGTTGACAGTGAGGAAGCATGTGGCAGGTTACAGCAGGATATAGAGAAGCTGCAGAGCTGGGCAGAAAGGTGGCAGATGGAATTCAATGTAGCTAAGTGCGAGGTGATTCACTTTGGGAAGAATAACAAAAAGATGGGGTACTGGGCTAATGGTCGGATACTTGGTAGTGTGGATGAGCAGAGGGATCTTGGTGTCCATGTACACAGATCTCTGAAAGTTGCCACCCAGGTAAATAGTGCGGTGAGGAAGGCATATGGCGTACTGGCTTTTATTGGTAGAGGAATTGAGTTCCGG
The DNA here is from genome assembly GCF_037043375.1 of Chiloscyllium plagiosum. Classification (NCBI taxonomy): domain Eukaryota; kingdom Metazoa; phylum Chordata; class Chondrichthyes; order Orectolobiformes; family Hemiscylliidae; genus Chiloscyllium; species Chiloscyllium plagiosum. The sequence goes on from NW_028270140.1 coordinate 28,581,200, forward strand.
AGTCCTGAGGTCATGATGCAGTTGTATAGGACGCTGGTACGGCCGCATCTGGAATATTGTGTGCAGTTTTGGTCGCCATACTATAGGAAGGATGTGGAGGCATTGGAACGGGTGCAGAGGAGGTTTACCAGGATGTTGCTTGGTATGGAAGGAAAACCGTATGAGGAAAGACTGAGGCACTTGGGGCTGTTTTCACTAGAGAAAAGAAGGTTTAGGGGTGACTTGATTGAGGTGTACAAGATGATTAGGGGGTTAGATAGGGTCGACAGTATGAACCTTTTCCCGCGTATGGAGTCGGGTATTACAAGGGGGCATAGCTTTAAATTAAGGGGGGGTAGATATAGGACTGATGTTAGGGGTAGGTTCTTCACTCAGCGAGTCGTTAGTTCATGGAATGCCCTGCCAGTAGCAGTGGTGGACTCTCCCTCATTATGGGCATTTAAGAGGGCATTGGATAGGTATATGGAGGATAGTGGGTTAGTGTAGTTTAGGTGGGCTTGGATCGGCGCAACATCGAGGGCCCAAGGGCCTGTACTGCGCTGTATTCTTCTATGTTCTATGTTCTATGTTCTAAGATTGTACATATGTAAGTACAGATTACAGAGTAGGTAAAGATAGATTGGTCAAATCAGAGTTATTTAATTTTCAAATGGGATGTGGGTGTCACTGGCAAGGCCAGTATTTGTTATCCAACCCTAATTGCCCATTAACTGATTGGTTCTCTAGTCCATTTTAGAGGGCAGTTAAGAATCAATTGTATTTCTATGGGCCTGCGGTCTATACAGGCTGGGGAAGAACAACAGATTTCCTTCCCTAAAGAACATTAGTGAATCAGATAGCTTTTCCAACAATTGACAATGGTTATATGGTGGAGAAAGTGAGGGCTGCAGATGTGGAGATCAGAGCTGAAAATGTGTTGCTGGAAAAGCACAGCAGGTCAGGCAGCATCCAAGGAACAGGAGAATCGACGTTTCGGGCATAAGCCCTTCTTCAGGAATGGTTATATGGTCACCATTATACAAGCTTTTATAATTCCAAGTTTTATTGTATTCAAATTTTACAATCTGCCAAGGTGTGATTTCTCCTGCAGTCTTCTGGTTTTTTTACTGTGTGTGTGTATCTCTGTAACTTGTTCCCAGTTCTAACCTACTTAGTTAGCTGAGAACCAATTAAGTTCACCTGTAAAGAATTCCACAGTTCTTGACTATCTGCACATTGCAGCTACCAACAGCCACATAAACAGAATTCACAATAGATATCAGATTTCCTGCTGTTAAACTATACAGCCATCCTGGTAAATCCCTGTCTTTAGAAGCTTTCTCATTGCAATCTACAGATTTTAAAGACACAGAAATTTTAAAAAAGTACATGCCTCTGTCCTTAAGGGAATGAAGTACCATTTTTAAAAATGCATTTCATTATAAACATGTAACACATGACTGAACAAGACTTGAGGTAAAAACAAGGACTGCAGATGCTGGAAACCAGATTCTAGATTAGAGTGGTGCTGGCAAAGCACAGCAGTTCAGGCACCATTTGAGGAGCAGTAAAATCGACGTTTTGGGCAAAAGCGCTTCATCAGGAATGCAGGCAGAGAGCCTGAAGGATGGAGAGATAAGTGAAAGGAGGGTGGGGTGGGGAGAAAGTAGCATAGAGTACAATAGGTGAGTGGGGGAGGGGATGAAGGTGATAGGTCGGTGGGGGGGAGAGTGGAGTGGATAGGTAGAAAAGAAGATAGGCAGGTAGGATAAGTCATGGGGACAGTGCTGATCTTGAAGTTTGGAAGGAGGTGAGGTGGGGGAAGGAGAAGTGAGGAAACTGTTGAAGTCCACATTGATGCCCTGGGGTTGAAGTGTTCCGAGGAGGAAGATGAGGCGTTCTTCCTCCAGGCGTCTGGTGGTGAGGGAGCAGCAGTGAAAGAGGCCCAGGACCTCCATGTCCTCGGCTGAGTGGGAGGGGGAGTTGAAATGTTGGGCCACAGGGCGGTCTGGTTGATTGGTGCGGGTGTCCCAGAGATGTTGCCTAAAGCGCTCTGCTAGGAGGCGTCCAGTCTCCCCAATGTAGAGGAGACCGCATTGGGAGCAACGGATACAATAAATGATATTGGTGGATGTGCAGGTAAAACTTTGATGGATGTGGAAGGCTCCTTTAGGGCCTAGGATAGAGGTGAGGGAGGAGGTGTGGGTGCAGGTTTTGCAATTCCTGCGGTGGCAGGGGAAGGTGCCAGGATGGGACGGTGGGTTGTAGGGGGGGGCGTGGAAGGTAGGGGGTGTCTTTGCGGAAGGTGGAAAGGGGTGGGGAGGGAAATATATCCCTGGTGGTGGGGTCCATTTGGAGGTGGCGGAAATGTTGGCGGATGATTTGGTTTATGTGAAGGTTGGTAGGGTGGTAGGTGAACAAGACTTATGACTTATTTCTTCTCCCCTCCTTAATACAAATGTAGATATTTCTTAAATTTTAACATATTTTAGCGTTTTACTTTTGGGATAATGTATCCCCAATCATGTTATCTTTACCACTAATATTAACTATGTTTACATTAAATGTTTGCTACAAAAGGCTCAATCTTATAGTCCAATTTTTAAACTTTTCAATGAAGGTTAGTGGATTAGGATCAATGTAAATGAGTGTTTCCTTGTTTCCCTGACTTCAAAGTGCTGAAGAGCTAACAAAAAGCCCAAAATCTTGTTTTCCATGATAGAGTACTTTTTCTGATACTGGTTCAGTTTCTGAGAGAAGTATTCCAATGGGTTTTGATTAGATTAGATTCCCCTACAGTGTGGAAACAGGCCATTCGACCCAACAAGTCCACACCGACCCTCCGAAGAGTAATCCACCCAGACCCATTTCCCTCTCACTAATGCACTTAACACTGTGGGCAATTTAGCATGGCCAATTCACCTGACCTGCACATCTTTGGATTGTGGGTGGAAATTGGAGCACGCGGAGGAAACCCACACAGATACGGGAAGATTGTGCAAACTCCACACAGGCAGTCACCCAAGGCTGGAATCAAACCTGGGTCCCTGGTGCTGTGAGGCAGCAGTACCAACCACTGAGCCACCATGCCTCATCATCCTGCAACAAGACAGCATCCATCCCCAAATTACTAGCATCAACGTTTTCAAAGATCCAGAAAAATCAGGAGTCGCCAATACTGGCTTATTTACTAAGATTGCCTTCTGTTTCTCAAATGCTTTTTGATATTCTGCTAATCATAAAGTGTTTGTGTATTTCTTTAACAAATTGTTAAAATATAGCTATCATGCTGAAATTTTGCACAAATGCCTTGTAAAATCCCCACCTTCCCCAAAACCTGATGATTTCTCATTTAGGACCCGGGAATTTTAGTCACTCCTTCACTTTTTCTGTCCTTTGCCACACCTGTTCTTGTTGAACCACAGGTCCACGTAAGTCACTCTTGCTTTTGCAAATTCATTTTTGGCTAAATTGATCACTAGACCAGCACTCTGCAATTGCTTAAAAAGGTCTTCAATTTGTTTTAGAGGTTCTTCCCAAGTGCTACACTTGAAAACAACTGCTCAGCTCCTTATTAGCTGTACATTGCAGAGGCCATAGGCACAAAAATAGAGATTGCATTTGGTATCAAATTCCTGACTGTAAAATTATGCAGTAATCCTGGTATATCCCTGTTTTTAAAAACAATTCTTCCTCATTGCAGTCCATGGTTTTGAAGACAAGGTTCTTAGATCAGTCAGTGTTTAAAGGTTCTATTCAGATTGTAGAATGAAAATCAGTATTTGGTATAAATCTCATCTTCATTAGTTTTAAAATTTATGGAATGTGAGCTTCACTAGCTGGGCCAGCATTTATTGCCATTCCTCATTGTCCCCCAGAAGATGATGATGCATTCCCTTCTGCAACCATTGTAGTCAATTATCTGCATTTACAGCCACGGTGCTTTGGGTAGAGGGTGTCAGGAGTTTAATCCAACAACATGAAAGGAATAGCTATATATTTCCAAAGCAAATGGTGAGTGGCTTGGAAGGGAACTTGCAGGTGATGTTGTCCCCATGTATCTACACCCTATCCTTTTTGATGTAATGGTTAATAGGTTTGGAAGATGCTGTCTGAGGGATTTTGGTGAATTTTTGTAATGCACCTTCTACTGAATTGCTCCCTTATTCCAAATAAGAGATACAAATGTATTTGTGGGTATTCCTTGTTACCAAATTGCACAAATTAAGGCAGAAACATTGACAAGAGAAGTTGAGATTGAATTTTGTCTTCACTGCCTGAGTAGTAATCAATTCAATGAAGGAGAAAGATAAAGATATTGGGGCAAGCATAGAGATAAGTAAGCAGAGAAGCAATTATATGAAGAGAGGAACCAAATTTTAACTAAATTTGAATCCAAAAGTATCCATGTTGTGAAATTGCCCTGACATAACTATTTTTAAAAATCATGGAGCAGCAGTTTATTTGATTAATATAAAGCAAGATCTGAATTATCCCAGAAATTTGTGAATTTGCATTATATTAGCCTCATTTGATCAATTATTCATTTTACTTGTACTATATAAATGCAAAAGTACTTTTATCAGAATTAATTAATAATACAACTCTTTAATTCATGTAAAGGTACGCAAATTACACTACAGTAATAACAGTAAAACGTGCCCTAAAAACTGCTGTCCTGGCACAAACTGTGCTTGCAAGCCATCTTTTATGGCCTTGAGTTATCCCAAAGCCCCAATATAGGTAATAAAGGATTTTGGAACTGTAGTCATTGTGACAATGTAGGGAACATGGTAGCCAAGTTCTGCTAGCAAGTTCCAAAAAACAGCAATTTAATTATTAAATTAAGAATACATATTAGGTGGAACAACTATTACTTATAATGTATTAACATTTATGACACAAAAAATATATCATTTTTTTTAGATTACTTACAGTGTGGAAATTGGCCTTTCGGCCCAACAAGTCCACACCGACCCGCCGAAGCACAACCCACCCAGACCCATTCCCCTACACCTAACACTACAGGCAATTTAGCATGGCCAATTCACCTAACCTGCACATTTTTGGACTATGGGAGGAAACCGGAGCACCCGGAGGAAACCCACGCAGACACAGGGAGAATGTGCAAACTCCACACAGTCAGTCGCCTGAGGTAGGAATTGAACCCAGGTCTCTAGGGCTCTGAGGCAGCAGTGCTAACCACTGTGCCACTGTGCCGCCCCAAAATATCATAACAAAACTCATCTTTTCCTCTATTTAATGAAAGGATCAATATTCTTTCATTATAATATGGGTTTGATGACATGATTTTAATATGCTGCATTTTACTTTGAATCAGAAGTTTCAGAATAATTCAAAAACGAAAGTTCTGTCAAATGTTTAGGTACAATTTTGTAAAATTAATAATTTTACAAAATTCAGAAAGAACTGAGATTCCTTTGAGCATTATATGTTTTGACATAAAGCAATATCAGCAAATGTAATCATCATCTTCTTTGTGAAATACTGCTTGATATTTTTAAATTCTCTGGGCTGAAGTTTCCCAATTGCACCTAAAGTATGGCAACAAGTGAGTTCCCCCATAGCTGAGAACAAAGTTTTTTTCATGTATGTTGGCTTTTTGCCTGATTAATTATGCAAATGAGTTACTGGACACATTTCTTGGGGAAGCATGAAGCAAGCGAGGCAAATGTGTTTGCCATTGCTGGCACTTACAATCTTACGTGCGATTGGCACAATATTTAAGGCCCAACTGTATACCAGTCTTCTTTAATTAAAGAAAGAATGCAGTTATTGGTCACTCAACATCAGAAGAAGTAAAAATTTAACATACGTGGACACAAATTAAAAATGAACGGTGGATCCAAAAATGACGAAAGTTAAAAAATGATAAACAAATTTGATATGTGAATCAGTCTCTTGGTTCTGTGAATAATAGACGCTGACACTTTATGGCCTTTACATTGGGCAATACTAATAGTACTGATATTGATAGATGAACAGTTGGCTTTGAGATGTTTTGATTTAAAAGTTAGCAACAATTTTTTTGCCCTGTTTCCTTTTGATGATGTCTAGCCTGCAGCACTCATGGGGGGGAGAGAGATAGAGAGAGAGAGAGAGAAAGAAAGCATCTTTCATTTTATCCACAGAACAGGTGTCTTCAAATGTTGTCCTCAAGCTCTAACCTTCACAAGACACTAGTTCACATGAGCACATTAGTACATTAACAGACAAGGTCAGGGTTTCAGCTGGGTTTTAAACATCTTTATTGCATATTCCAGAAAGGATAAACATGAACTTGTCTTTAAACATATGTCCACAGTCTGAAGTTTGCCTTGCACTTCTACCTTTTCGAAATCCTTCTGTTTGAAACTTCCATGGGACCCATAAAGTATTACATTCAAGCATCTTCCTGAAGGCCAAGGTCTTCCAAACAGTCACTGGATTACATTGTTCAGAATCCATATTCACAGTCATTCTTGGGTGTATGGCCACTTATTAAAAATCATGTACTGTAATTAAAAATTCTATATATCTGTTGGTGATGTAGTGTTAAGGCTTGCCATCATAACATGCGGCAAAACAGGACTACCTCTCATACAGTGATGACTGACTCTAAACATGTGTCAGAGGAAAAGCTCCCTGCTTCCAGGACAGGGATCTGGAGTTGCTTTGGATGGATGGTGGAGAAAAGGTCAGTCCTTTGTTTTTTGCTGACTGCCAAAGGAGGCCATGCCATCAGACAGACAGTCAGGACAGGAATTGCAACAAGAGCCAGTGCTGCTTCCTGACTCAATAGAGATGCCCAGAAATGCTTCAGGAACATTAATAATCTTCTGAGCTCCACAAAAGTAAATGCCACCATCTTCTCTCTGCCATCTCACACTTTCAGGCACCACCTCATTCTAATACTGCCACTGTATATGAATTTCGTTAAGGCTTATATCACTGTTGCATGCACCATGTCCGGTCAATGACTCACACCTATCTCATCCTTCCAAACTACTAGCCCTTCATGTCATCTATACTTCCTATTTACTTACTGGGGACACTTCGCCCCCTTTCTGGCTGTTGCATGACCACTAACTGCACTTGCATCAGCTTCTATCATATTCATTCTTTGCCTTTGTCTCATTACAGGAAAACTGGCCATCAATGTATTAAAGACTCAACAGGACTCTGCCTGACATGCCTGAAATGCTGAGACTGCTTTCATTTGACCTGCAAGACTGTGGCCAATCCCTGCAGTGTAATTCAATATGGCTCTTGACATATTGTGACAGCATCACTTGACTGACTATGGTTGCACCTTACTCCACTAAGGACTCATCCTCTTTTATTTTAACAAATGGCCATTTGTTTGAGACATATGCAGTGTTTGCTGCATGTAACTGCAGCCCTGAAGTTTCTATGGCACAGTGCCACATGACATATCCAATGCCTATTTGACTGATAAGATTGACTTAGGTCTGGTGTCAAGCTGCTGGTCTTTACCTGTGCATTGATGACAAGCTAAACTGCAAAGGCAGACATACCATAACTCAGATCTGAACCTTGTACTTTTTGAACAAAGTGTGAATTCCGCAAGTGATTCTGGCCACAATGTCAAATTTCTTTTTCATTGTATCTTACCAAACTCTCTGAATTAGTTGACATTCGAGCCTTTATAGCAAATATCACATCTGACTTCTGTCACACGCTGTTCCTGGAGCAACTCACCAGTCACCTGGATTCCAAAATTCAACTGCATCTCCTGCACCAACACCAAATGTTGTGTATCTGGGCAAGCATTGTCACTTCAGGGGCTGCCCTGCATGGTTCATGACATTTACCCCAACAAAGTTGACAGTGGTTATGCAGAGGCAAGACATTCTCTTTCCCCAGAACTAGCAATGGAGGCCACAGTGCCAGACCATGCCACCATGGTCTGAGGTTGCCATTAAGGTTAGAGCAGTCTCAGCCACCTGGAGGAATGCTCAGTACTGTAGGGAGAATGTGAATGTCTTCAATCTGCCAGGGTACGTGCCACCATCTTCTCTCTGATACTTTACACTCTGCCACTGTTTCCCACCGCCCACCAAGGCTCAAGCTCTACCACTATTGCTAATGCATACAACATCATCCTCACTTGCACTCACCCACCCCAGCCTGCGACACCATTCACTCTACATGACTCACTTTCTCAATGAAGCCTCCACACTTATATCAATGCCAAGAGCCATGTCACCAACTTTCAGCTTCCATACTAGCAGTCTTTCTTTCATTTTAGGAGCAAAACAGTTCACAGCAGGGCAGAAAGAGTTAAGATGGGTGATATGCTACCCACCATTTTGATCTTCACCCCTTATCAGCAATGGATCTGAGCATGGACTGCACTGGTATCAGAGGTTGCCTTTTGTTTATTGCACCAAGATTCCCTGAGCAAAGGCTAGCCCATTTGATTGGACTGAGCCCTGCTGACAAATTTAGCCAACTCCCTGGCTTCGCGTCTATGCTAAATGGCAAGGTAAGATTGTAGTAACATGAACCTAGTGCCTCTAGCTAAAGAGACAAGGAAAGAAAATGCAAAACAGGGATTCTGAGAGCATCCAGGTCGGGTCAGAATTAGTGAGTGAAATGACATCACATGAAGAGCCCAGAGATGCAACGTGGTCCAGTCATTGAGCTGGGTGTGTGTCATAAAGTGTCTTTGCTGCAGCATTACAATGATAGTTGCAAGGACAGCATCATGGAAGTCCAGAAGCATCGTGTAAATGGATCAGACATGTGACATGAGGATCCATAGGCTGTCACAAGTTGAATGTCAATGTCCATGGATGTGGATCATATGTGGCCTGTGCCCATGGAGTGTGTCTGGGATGTTACTATCCAGTGTCTGACATGTCAGACATTTGAAGCAAATAGCAAGTTGAACCTGTCAAAAACCTGCTCCTGTTTCCATGTCGAATTTTCTCGACAGCTGGTTTGCATGGGAAATTTGGTGAGATCATAACCCATTGTAAGTTGGGCTGTTGACAAGGTATTTACAAAGCAATAATGAGCATCAATTGGGAACTCACTGCTGCTGAGCAGGAATCTCGCCATGCTACTTGAAAAAAGTGAGATGATCTCAGCATTGAGATACGCCTTGCCAAACATTCTACCATTTATCTCACCATAATCCACATCACACAGAGCCTAGCAAGATATCACCCTCAGTGTTAAAGGTAATATGTGCTTTGGAAGCAAACAAAGAGGTTTCAGGTGCATGCTAATGATGCATGAGCTGCATGACTGTTCCTGTGTACAAAGTGAAAGAAGCATGCAAGTTATAGATGTCCATCAGGTAAAAAGTATGCTGAGGGTCTAAAATCATGACTTAGTTAGCCCAAGACCAGCTATGATGATATGGTAAGGCTCGTGGCTTACTAATGCTGCGATGGATGAAGGATCAATGAGGATGACCATACAGCATGCAGGGATGTTGCACAGAAGAAGTGGTAGCATGATGGCCAGGATATATATTCAGTGAGTTGCAGCCGCTGGGTACTTGTTCTCTTTTACCTGTTGGGTATTTACACCATGTAGTTTCTCAGTGAAGGAGAAAAGAATTGTAACCTCAATACACATGAGGCAAACTGGAACATTAATAAGATGCAAGTATATGAAAGTAAGGCAGTGGCCAGTGAAGAGTGAGATTCTGAAGTTGCAATCTAAAGCTCGAGGACCAAATCTGGAGACTTTTTCTCAATCCATTTTGTTATCATATATACCATTACTCATGCCACACGAGGGAGGGAACATTCTGCCCCATGTTTTGGTATACTGTAGTCTGAGCAGTAGATTGGTGATTGCTTATGGTTATCTGTTTTCTTCCTATTTGAAAACACAGCATGATACATCATCTCTATTACAGCTTCTGATCATGTTACCTAGTAGCAGTTTTGATTTATATGAATTATTCCAATGGCAGAAATGTTCTGAACTAATGACCATCATGACTGGGCAGCACGGTGATACAATTATGGGCGGCACGGTGGTACAGTGGTTAGCACTGCTACCTCACAGCACCAGAGACCCCGGTTCAATTCCCACCTCAGTCGACTTTCTGTGTGGAGTTTGCACATTCTCCCCATGTCTGCGTAGGTTTCCTCCAAAAATGTGCAGGTTAAGTGAAAGGGTAAATGTAGGGAATGGGTCTGGGTGGGTTACGCTTTGGTGGGTCGGTATAGACTTGTTGGGCTGAACGGCCTGTTTCCAAACTGTAAGTAATCTAATCTAATGACTCACATATTGACACCAAAAAAACTGACAAGTGAAGGCCATTTTCTTTCCCTCTGTTGAAGCCAGATCTGCCACAAGAATTTAAAATATATTCATAAGACTGTATATTTCATAAGGACTTGCAATAATCCAATATTTATGTCCATGTGGTGCCTATAATTATGAGCAGTCATGCAGAATTAATAACCATCGATATACTGAAATTCTCACCAAAATCTCTCATATTGTACACTCTAATACTGCTTTGGAAGATAAATTGTGTACATATTTTGCTGCTTCTTATTTTACTGCTAATCTCCCACATCATTGTCTCATGGACCCAATCAACCTCTGCAGATTAGTCCTTTTATAGTCCATTAATAAGGACTGTAGTGAAGGTGACACGGTCACCTTACTTATGTTGCTAGCATCAATATTAATAGGGTGTTTTATTGTACTCCTGTGCACAGCAGAATTTCATTACCACCATTCCAATTATACATGGCTAACACAGAGATAATTTCCATTAAGGGATGAGGGTATGACTAGCTAATCTTGAATTAATAAAAAAGTTCAGGATCTAATTGTGTCAAAATGTTTTTTGTCTTGTAACCAACATTTTCTTTCCCACATAGTAATCAATTTTTTTTCAAGCCACAGATTAATCCTTTTAGTTAACAAGCAGATATATCAGGATTGGTCTTGACTTTACATGGTAGTGTTAAATAAGTGATACCAAATCTGCAGCCAGTTTACAACTCTTCTTACTTTTATTTCCACTCAGCAGTAGCTCGCAGCTGGCGCTTGAGAAGAAATTGGAAACTTGGCATTGGCTTAACCTTTACTACTGGCAAAGTTAAAAAAACTTAAATGTCAGCTATTGCACATAACTAAACTATTGCCAGTATTAAAATCCATTTCAATGACTATACTCTTGCTGCTGTGACATTGAAATGATTTTTTTCTGATAAACTATGCATTTTCCAAGATCTCTCTTTGTCTCTCTAATCACCCTTTTTTAAAAATTGGTTCATCAGTTACTTGTATTCATCACAGTAAGGCATTTCATCTTTCTCCACAGGGGATTTGTTTAGGCTATTTTCCTGTTTGGCTTACTTTTAATTTTCTTTCTCTCTAATCTTCCTGAAATAACTCCACAGAGGTTGGTATCCAATCACCAAGTTACCCTTTATTTACACGCACATAGTACTTGACACTGGTCTGGCTTTCTCAGAGCCACGTCTCAAGAATGAACAGAATGTCTGACATCCCTGTTTACTTTTTCTTTCCTTTTTTGTGTGTGTGCAGGTGTGAGACACTGAAAGACACAAGGTGTACAAATCTTGATTCAATTTCCACCACCAGGAAGAAAAGAAACACCCAAGTGGCAAGTGACAAGCAGTGCCCTTCACATCAAAGGGCAATGCTATGTGAGCAAACAGTGAAGGAGAGGGCAGGGATTAAATCAAAATAGAGTTGGAACATTCCTGTTTATTGTTTTTCCACAGAGCCCCCTCTTAGAGTGACTATAACTTTTGACACTCCTATTTTTTTTCCTTTTACCCCCACACTAACTGCGGTAGTGCTTATTTTTTCCTCAGCACCCATGTTGTGTGTGTGCAGGTGTAAGACACAGTGAAAGACACAAGGTGCATGAATCTTTATTCAGTTCCCACCACCTGGAAGAAAAGAAACACCCAAGTGGCCAGTGACAAGCAGCGCCCTTCACATCAAAGGGCAATGCTGTGTGATCAAACAGTGAAGGGGAGGGCAGGGAATAAATCAAAATAGAGTGGAACATTCCTGTTTTTTTTAGGAGAGTCCTTCCACACGCTAGTCCAGCTCCCTCAGAGAAAGCTCTCAGAGTGAACAGAACCTCTGACACTCCTGTTTATTTATTTATTTATTCTCTTTCTTTTTCTTTGTGCAGGTGTGAGACACAGTGAAAGACACAAGGTGTACGAATCTTTATTCAGTTTCCACCACCAGGGAAAAAAGAAACACCCAAGTGGCCAGTGACAAACACTGCCCTTCACATCAAAGGGCAATGCTGCGTGATCAAACAGTGAAGGGGAGGGCAGGGATTAAGTCAAAATAGAGTTGGAACACTCTTGTTTTTTTGTTGTTGTATGCATGCAGGTGTGAGACACAGCGAAAGACACAAGGTGCAAGAATATTTAGTTTCCACCACCAGGAAGAAAAGAAACACCCGAGTGGCCAGTGACAAACAGTGCCCTTCACCTCAAAGGGCAATGCTGTGTGATCAAACAATGAAGGGAGGGCAGGGATTAAATCAAAACATTCTTGTTTTTTTCCCCGCACTCCTGCCTGATATCGGCAATGCTTATTGTCCCCCGGCATCCATGTGACACTCCTTTTTTTTCAGATCAGTGGTAAATAGAATATCACCCTGAAAAGTGTGAGGTGATGCACTTTGAAGAAGTAACTCCACAGAGGCTAATATCCTGGCACCAAATCACCCATTATTTATACGTTGAGAGTCCTTGACACTGATGTAGCTTCCTCAGAGCCAGTTCTCAGAGTGAACAGGATGTCTGACACTCCTGTTCTTTTTCTTTTCTGTGCTTATTTTTCCCCCGCACCCATGTGACACTCCTTTTTTTTTCCTTCTTTTTTGTTACAAGTGGAGAGTTCTTGACACTGATTCAACTCTCTCAGAGCCAGCTCTTAAAGTGAACAGGATGTTTAACACTCCTACTTTTTTTGTCAGCATGCCTGATACTTCTGTTCTTTTTTTTTTACCCCCACACTACCGCCTAACTGCGGTGGTGCTTATTTTTCCCCAGCACCCATATTGTGTGTGTGCAGGCGTGAGACACAGTGAAAGACACAAGGTGCATGAATCTTTATTCAGTTTCCACCACCAGGAAGAAAAGAAAACACACAAGTAGCCAGTGATAAGCAGTGCCCTTCACATCAAAGGGCGATGCTGTGTGATCAAACAGTGAAGAGGAGGGCAGGGATTAAATCAAAGTAGAGTTGGAACATTCTTGTTTATTTTTTATTTTTTTTAGTGAGAGACACAAGGTGTATGAATCTTTATTCAATTTCCACCACCAGGAAGAAAGGAAACACCCGAGTGGCCAGTGACAAAACATTTCTGTCTATTTATTTTTCTTTTTGTTTTTTTTTTCTTTTACACCCCTGTTTTATTTTTCTTTTTTCCCCAGCACCCATGTTGTGTGTGTGCAGGTGTGAGACACAGTGAGAGACACAAGGTGTACGAATCTTTATTCAATTTCCACCACCAGGAAGATAGGAAAACACCCGAGTGGCCAGTGACAAACAGTGCCCTTCACAAAAGGAAATGTTGTGTGATCAAACAGTGAAGGGGAGGGCAGGGAAACATTCTTGGTTTTTTTAAATTCTTTTTTCTTTTTTTGTTTTCTTTTCTTTTTCTTTTTTTTTCACAAAGTGCACGAATCTTTATTCAATTTCCACCACCAGGAAGATAGGAAAATACCCAAGTAGCCAGTGACAAGCAGTGCCCTTCACAAAAGGAAATGTTGTGTGATCAAACAGTGAAGGGGAGGGCAGGGAAACATTCTTGGTTTTTTTTCTTTATTTATTTTTTTTCTTTTTTTAATTTTTTTTCTTTTTTGTTTATTTTCTTTTTCTTTTTTTATTCTCACAAAGTGCATGAATCTTTATTCAATTTCCACCACCAGGAAGATAGGAAAACACCCAAGTAGCCAGTGACAAGCAGTGTCCTTCACAAAAGGAAATGCTGTGTGATCAGTGAAGGGGAGGACAGGGAAACATTCTTGTTTTTTTTTCTTTTTTTATTTGTTTTTTCTTTTTTATTCTTTTTTATTTTTTTATTTTTTTCCTCTTTCTTTTTTTTATTTTCACAAAGTTCACAAATCTTTATTCAATTTCCACCACCAGGGAGATAGGAAAACACCCAAGTAGCCAGTGACAAGCAGTGCTCTTCACAAAAGGAAATGCTGTGTGATCAAACAGTGAAGGGGAGGGCAGGGAAACATTCTTGTTTTTATTTTTGTTTTTTCTTTTTCTTTTTTTTTATTTTCACAAAGTGAACAAATCTTTATTCAATTTCCACCACCAGGAAGATAGGAAAACACCCAAGTAGCCAGTGACAAGCAGTGCTCTTCACAAAAGGGCAATGCTGTGTGATCAACAGTCCTGTTTATTTGTTTTTTTATCTTTTTTTTTTTTACACACTCACTCACAATGATCCAACTCTCAAAAGGGAAAACACCCGAGTGGCCAGTGACAAGCAGTGCCGTTCACATCAGAGGCCAATGCTGTGTGATCAAAACAGTGAAGGGGAGAGTAGGGATTAAATCAAAATAGAGTTGGAGGGAGAAATGATGCACTCCACTCCCTGCGGCGCCCACCTCTCCCTGAACAACTCCAGGGTGTTGGTGGACACCGCGTGCTCCTCCTCCAAGGACACCCGGGCTCTAACGTAACCGCGGAAGAGGGGCAGGCAGTCGGCCCTAATGACCCCCTCCACAGCCCGCTGCCTGGACCTGTTGATGGCCAGTTTGGCCAGGCCCAGGAGCAGACCAATGAGGAGGTCTTCAGACCTGCCCTCCTTCCTCCGTACCAGAGTCCGCGTCGTCCCCAGTGTCCGCCACCGATCCCGAACCCTCCTCCGGGAGGTCGCCCTCGGTCACCGACCCCTCCCCCAACGAGAGGATTGGGGCTGGTCCGGCATCGCCAATCGGCCTCAAACCCCCGGCGACCCCACCCCCAGGGTCACCGGCGGTACCTTCCTCGGCGCACCCCTTCCCGGAACGCCCCAAGTTCGGGTCGTCGGGGGGCAGAGGCTCGGGGCTCCGCTCCTCTCCTGACACCTGGACGCCTGGCTCCTCAGGGAAAAGGTCATCCCCCAGGGCCAAGGCCCCCAGAAAAACAGTCCGGGAGGGAAGATCGAGGATAACACCTTTCCCACCTCCACCGCTCGACGACCCAGCAGAGGGTCCTCCTTTCTCGCCTGCTCCACGGCCCTCGTGGTTATTAAGGTCCTCCCCAGGGGCCGGAGGAGTTCAGGCCACAGATGGCCCTGCTGTAGCCCCTGGGGGTTCGGGTAGGACGGGCCACGGTGTAGGACAGTCGAGAGGCACCGTTGGTTCGTCCCCTGGAGAGGGGCAGCGCCGCCGGCGTGCTGCTGGAGTGTCTCTCCCCTCCAGGGCCCGGTGCCTCTTCCCCAGAGAGACCGGGGAAATTTATGGGCATTCCCCTCCCCGCCCGCCTCGGTGGTCCCTCCCCCCAGCCTTTCCCGGAATACAATCGGCTGGGGGCGTGGTCAGGGTGGGGAGGGTCAGCCATGTCACTTCCTGCCCCGCCCCTGGTTTAACAGATGGTGGGCGGGGCAGGGGCCCAGTTCCCACTCCGGGGCCCGCCGCTGCAGGAGGCGGGGCAGCGGCGGCTCCCCCCAGGTTAGTGCCAGGGTGTGGCTGGGTGGGATAGGGCTCGGGCTCGGGCTCATGCGCCCCCGGGCCAGGTGTCACGGCGCCAGGGGCAGGCGTCGAAGCCCGAGGGGTTTCTCCATCAGGGTGGGGGGGTGGATGTGGGGTCAGGATCGGGTACGGGTTTGGGGGTCAGGGTTCCCACGCCGGGGCGACGCTGGCACGGCTGCAGGGGCATTGTCGTGCCGGGGCAGGTCTTGGGCTAGGTGTTGGGGAAGGGGATAAGGTGGTCTCCCCGTGGGCGGGCTTGACGCGTCGCGTTTTCTTCTGCGCCTTCTGGTCAGTCGGACGCTCACCCCTCCCTGCCAGAGGCTGGGGCAGCGGAAGCCTCCGGTGCCAGGGCTTGAGGTGTTGGCTTCGGGGGAGGGAGAGTGGGTGCGGCGGCACCACCATCAGCCATTGGCATGGGCTGGGTAGCCTTCTGGGTTGAGCAGTTTTTCCTTATGTGCCCCACCTCGCGGCACAGGTGGCACCGCACGCCGTCCGCCTTCCAGAATGCGCGGTAGGGTGCTCCCTCGTGGAGGACGGTGAAAGTGCCCTCAGTGACCTCCTCCCGGGCCAGGCAAATGAACACCTGGCGCCTGAAGGAGTATATGTGTCGGAGGGCAGGGTCCTTCAGACCGAGCAGGAGCGGCTGGACCCCTGACCGGATCTCCGCCAAGGTGTTGAGACGGGGAAGAAGGAGCTCACTCGAAATGAAAGGCGGGACATTAGAGATCACGACCCTCTGGGCCGTAACCTCCAGAGGGTCGACGGGCAAATGTGTCCCGCCCACAGTGAGCCCCCTCTCCACGGCCAGGTGGACCGCCTGCTCGGTCTTCAGGAAAAATACGGCCTTCCCGTACATCCGGGCCGCAGCGACGATGGCCAGTGGGCTGAGCACACTAGCCATGGCCTTGCTGCAGGCCTCGATGGTCATGTTGGGGTGGGGATAGGCCTTTACCCCCAGGCATTTGGTCAGGTGCCTGAAGGGGGTGTTGGGATAGCCGAGCCTAAGGCAGCGGCTACCCCGGCATAGGTGCGGCTGGGCCCAGCGACCTTTGGGCTCGCCCTACTCTGCTGCTGTATATTAGTAGGCCCCAGGCAGCAGCGATGGAGGCGAGCCTCTGGCAGGAGCAGTAGTCCTGGGAGGTGCCCAAGGCGAATCCCAGGCAACGACGGTGGAGACCGGCCTCAGGCAACAGCAGTGGTGGAAGCAGGCCTCAGGCGAGTCCAAGGTAGGCCCTCGGTCACAGTGGTGGGTGCAGACCTGTTGGGGAGAGTCCCCAAGGCAAGTCCCAGGCAGCCCCAAAATAGAGTCCCAGGCAGCAGTAGTAGTGGAGATGGGCCCAAGGCGAGTCCCACAAAGCGGCGGTGGAGTCAGGCCTCAGGTGACAGCAACAGCGGAGGCAAGCTCCTGGCAAGTCCTAGGCAGCAGCAGCAGTGGCGGAGATCCTGGGGAGGAGACAAGGCGAGTCCCAGGCAGCAGTGGAGACAGGCCTCTGGCAAGTCCTAGGCAGGCCCTTGGTTGCAGCGGTGGTGGGGGCAGACCTGTTGGGGAGGGTCCCCAAGGCAAGTCCCAGGCAGCCCCAAAACAGAGTCCCAGGCAGCAGCAGTGGAGGTGGGCCTCCAACAACAGCAGCAGCAGTGGAGGTCCTGGGAGGGGCCCCAAGGCAAGTCCCAGGCAGCAACAGCTGAGGCAGGTCCGGACGGGGTCCCAGAGACCAGCAGTGGGAGTGGGCCCGAGGTCAGCAGTAACATTCCCTTGACCTGGGTGAGGCCCAGGCTGCAGCTCCAAAAGTAGGCCCCAGCCTCAAAAGCTCTCACCTCCTTCTGCTTCTGCCTCCTCTTCTTCTTCTTTCCTTCCTCTGTCTCGATACAGGGCAGCTAGTCCAGGGACAATCCCCTCAAGGAGGAGAGTCCTTGCACGTGTGCACACCCACTGATCCAACTCTCAAGATAGGCAAAAACCCGAGTGGCCAGTGACAAGCACTGCCCTTCACATCAAAGGGCAGTGCTGTGTGATCAAACAGTGAAGGGGAGGGCAGGGAAACATTCTTGTTTATCCTTTTTTTAACTACCATCTAAGTGTGGTAGTGCTTATTTTTTCCCCAGCACCCATGGTGTGTGAATCTCCTGTTTATTCTTTTTTTTGTGTGTAGGTGTGAGACACAGTGAGAGACACAAAGTGCATGAATCTTTATTCAATTTCCACCACCAGGAAGATAGGAAAACACCCGTGTGGCCAGTGACAAACACTGCCCTTCACATTGAAGGGCAGTGCTGTGTGATCAAAAACAGTGAGGGGGAGGGTAGGGACTAAATCAAAATAGAGTTGGAGGGAGAAATAATGCACTCCACTCCCTGCAGCGCCCACCTCTCCCTGAACAACTCCAGGGTGTTGGTGGACACCGCGTGCTCCTCCTCCAAGGACACCCGGGCTCTAACGTAACCGCGGAAGAGGGGCAGGCAGTCGGCCCTAACGACCCCCTCCACGGCCCGCTGCCTGGACCTGTTGATGGCCAGTTTGGCCAGGCCCAGGAGCAGACCCACGAGGAGGTCTTCAGACCTGCCCTCCTTCCTCCGTACCGGATGCCCAAAAGATCAGGAGCGTGGGACTGAAGTGCAGCCAAAAACAGAAGGTTTTTCAGGAAATCAAAAAGGGAGTGCAAACGCCCACACCCAATATATACGTGGTCCACGGACTCCACAGCGCCACAGAACAAGCAGTTGGGCTGGGAGTCTGTGAACCACCGCAATCTGCGGTTGCAGGGGACTGCTGCGTGCAGCACCCTCCACCCCAGATCCCCGAAAGAAAGGGGGAGGACTCCCGCGTAGAGAGCCCTCTACTGGGGATCCCCACCGCCCGATGGCAAATAGGCACGCCAAGGCGTGTCCGGACGGTGGATGAGGGAGAAGAGGTGGACGGTGTGCAGCAGCAGTCGATACAGGGCCTCTCTCTTCACCTCCCTAAACAAAACAAAATTAAAATTTCGGAGGCGGCTCAGGTTGTGGGGCACAGGCTCCCGCGGGAAGTACGGAACCTTGGGGCCAATGTGAAATTCCGTCCGGGCTGGGGTGAGCGCGGACGGGATCCCACCGCACACCTGAGCGTCCTCCAACTGGTGCACTACGTCGGGTCCGAGCACCGCCGTTTTAAGGCGTCGGATGGCGGTGGCCACGTACTGGACGTCTACCGCTGCCCTGCCTGCTATGTCCTGCGGCAGCACCCAGCACGTCCCCGACCCTGGTCACCCTCGCCGCCGCGGCCCTCCCCTCCGACAGCCACTCGAACCCGCGAGTACGGAGGTGCGGATTCCTGAGCAACGGCTCCCTGACGACAGCCGCTACTCCAGCCGGAGGGTAGGCGCGACGCGATTCGACCATGTTCCAGACAGTGATCAGGTCCTGGTAAAAGACAGGCAGCGTCTTGAGGGCGACCTCCAAACCGTCACGGTCGACGAACAGGAGCTGCGTGTCGTAGTTGAGGTTACGCACCTGGCGGAAAAAATACGTCGCCAGGGCGCACCACCTAGGAGGAGGCTCGACGTAAAGGTATCGCCGCAAGGTCTGAAGGCGGAACGTCGCGACCTGGGTGCGGACGCACACCAGCGACTGACCGCCCTCCTCAATAGGGAGACTCAGAACCTGCGTGGCGACCCAGTGCATCTTTTTGTCCCAGAAGAAATCGACCAACGTTCTCTGGATGTCAACGACAAAGCCAGGAGGAGGGACCAAAGTGACCAGCCGGTACCACAGCATGGCGGCCACCAGCTGGTTTATGACCAGCACTCGACTCCTGTAAGATAGCACTCGGAGCAGTCCTGTCCAGCGGCCTAGGCGAGCCGAGACTTTGGCCTCCAGCTCCTGCCAGTTGGCCGGCCAGGATTCCTCAGCCGGGCCGAGGTAGACCCCCCAGGTAGAGGAGATGGGTGGTACTCCAGCTGAACCCCCGTAACTCCTCCGGCAGAGAACCACCCGCCACGGGCCGACCAGTAGTCCGGAACATTTGGCCCAGTTGATCCTCGCGGAAGATGCCGCCGAGTACACGGCCTGGCACTCGCGCATCCTCCCCAGGTCAGCCGGGTCGGTGAAAGTGAGGAGCACGTCGTCGGCGTAGGCCGAGAGGACCACCCCCGTGCCCGCGCCGCGCAGAACCAGCCCCGACAACCTCCTCCGCAAGAGGCGCAGGAAAGGCTCCACGCACAGGGAATACAGCTGGCCGGACAGGGGGCAGCCTTGACGCACTCCTCTCCCGAAGCGAAGGGGCGCCGTCAGGGACCCGTTAACTTTAACCAGACACTCTGCGGCGGCGTACAAAAGTCGGATCCGGGCGACGAACTGCGTCCCGAACCCAAATGCCCACAGAGTCCCGAGCAGGTACTCGTGATCGACCCTGTCGAACGCCTTCTCCTGGTCGAGAGACAGGAAGGCGCTCGGCAGACCAGCCCGTCGACAAAAATGGATCAGGTCCCGGACCAGGTGGACGTTATCGTTATCCTCCAGCCCGGGACCGTGTAGGACTGGTCCGGGTGAATAATGTGGGCCAGCACGGAGGCCAGGCGAGAAGACAACACCCTGGCAAAGATTTTGTAATCCGTGCTGAGGAGGGAGACCGGACGCCAGTTCTTCAAAGAACGAAGGTCCCCCTTCTTTGGCAGCAGGACGATGACTGCCCTGCGCCAAGAAAGGGGCAGCAGTCCGGCATTTAGGCACTCCCCCAGGACCTGTGCGTAGTCGCTCCCCAGGACGTCCCAGAACGCCTGAAGAACTCCACAGTCAGCCCGTCCAGCCCCGGGGTTTTGCCCCTCGAGAGCCGGTCGAGGGCGCCGGTCAGCTCCTCTAAGGTGACAGGAGCGTCGAGCCTTCCGGCGTCCTCCAGGCTGAGCTGCGGCAGGTCCTCCCACAGAACTCTGCGAGCATCCTCGCTGGACGGATCCGGAGAGACCAGAGCCGTGTAATAGTTCCGGACGTGGGCCCTGATGCCCTCCGGATCCGAGACGAGGGACCCGTCGTCGGCCAGCAGCACAAGGAGCTGCTGACGGGTGCCACGCCTTTTTTCCAGCGAGTAGAAGGGGGAGCCGCGGTCCGGAAGGTGGGTAGGCCGTCCTGACTGCTGTCACCCTGGGCGGGTACCGGGGCGGGCTGTCCTAGAGGTGGTCGAAAGGTGTGTCAGGGCGGACCGAGAACCGGAAGGTGGGTAGAGGCGGGCTGCCTTAGAGTGGTCGGAAGGTGGGAGGGGCGGGGGCTTGCTGGGTCTGTAAAAAAAGAAAAACGAGAACAAAAAAAGAATAAAAGAAAAAGGAAAATAAACAAGAATGTTTCCCTGCCCTCCCCTTCACTGTTTGATCAAACAGCACTGCCCTTTGATGTGAAGGGCAGTGTTTGTCACTGGCCACCCGGGTGTTTGCCTATTGTGAGTCTATGTGCAAGGACTCTCCTTGAAGGGGACTATCCCTGGACCAGCTGCCCTACAGAGAGAGGAAGGAAGAAAGAAGAAGAAGGAGAAGAGACCAGCACTCCCACTGCTAGTCTCTGGGACCCCACCCAGACTTGCCTCAGCTGTTGCTGCTTGGGGCCTACCTCACTGCTGCTGCCTGGGACTTGCCTTGGGGCCCCTCCCAGGACCTCCACCACTGCCACTGCTGAAGGCCCACCTCCACTGCTGCTGCCTGGGACTCAATTTTGGGGCTGCCTGGGACTTGCCTTGGGGACCCTCCCCAACAGGTCTGCCCCCTCACCGCTGCGACCAAAGGCCTGCCCAGGACTTGCCAGAGGCCTGCCTCCACTGCTGCTGTTGCCTAAGGCCTGCCTCCACCATCGCTGCCTGGGACTCGCCTTGGGCCCCTCCCCAGGACCTCCACTGCTGCAGTCTGGGACTCAATTTTGGGGCTGCCTGGGACTTGCCTTTGGGACCCTCCCCAAACAGGTCTGCCCCCTCACCGCTGCGACCAAAGGCCTGCCCAGGACTTGCCAGAGGCCTGCCTCCACTGCTGCTGTTGCCTAAGGCCTGCCTCCACCATCGCTGCCTGGGACTCGCCTTGGGCCCCTCCCCAGGACCTCCACTGCTGCAGTCTGGGACTCAATTTTGGGGCTGCCTGGGACTTGCCTTTGGGACCCTCCCCAAACAGGTCTGCCCCCTCACCACTGCGACCAAAGGCCTACCTATGACTTGCCTGAGGCTTGCCTCCACTGCTGCCGCTGCCTGAAACTCGCCTTGGGACCCTCCACCACTACTGCCTGGGACTCAATTTTGGGGCTGCCTGGGACTTGCCTTGGGGATCCTCCTTAACAGGTCTGCCCCCACCGCCGCGATTGAGGGCCAACCTAGGACTCGCCCGAGGCCTGCCTCTACTGCTGTTGTCGCCTGAGGCCTGCCTCCTCTACCGCTGCCTGGGACTCGCCTTGGCCCCTCCCTACAACCTCCACCACTGCTGCTGCCGGAGGCCTACCTCCGCCGCCACTGCCTGGGGCTTGCCAACATCCAGCAGCAGAGTATGGCGAGCCCAAAGGTCACGGGGCCCGGATGTACGGGAAGGCCGTATTTTTCCTGAAGACTGAGCAGGCGGTCCACCTGGCCGTGGAGAGGGGGCTCGCTGTGGGTGGGACACATCTGCCCATCGACCCTCCACCGCTCGACGACCCAGCAGAGAGTCCTCCGTCGTCGCCCGCACCACGGCCCTCATGGTTCTTAAGGTCCTCCCCAGGGGTCGGAGGAGTCGAAGCAGCAGGAGGCACTGCTGTAGCCCCTGGGGGTTTGGGTGAGTCGGGCCACGGTGCGGGACAGTCGTGGGGCACCGTTGGTTCGTCCCCCAGAGAGAGGCAGCACCGCCGGCGCGCTGCTGGAGAGTCTCTCCCTTCCAAGGGCCGGTACCTCTTCCCCAGAGAGACCGGGGGGGATTTATGGGCCTTCCCCTCCCCGCCCGCCTCGGTGGTCATGGGGCCCGGGGTCCCTCCCCCCAGCCTTTCCAGGAATACGAATGGCTGGGGGAAGACAGGGGGCGATGCCAGGGTGGGGAGGGCCAGCCGTGTCACTTCCTGCCCCGCCCTGGGTTTATCAGGTGAGGGCGGGCGGGGCAGGGGCCCGGTTCCCTCTTCGGGGCCCAGAGACACGGTCGCTGCAGAAGGTGGGCCAGCGGTGGTTCCCCCCAGGTTAGTGCCAGGGCATGGCTGGGCTCAGGCTCAGGGGCTCCCGGGCCAGGTGTCACGGCGCCAGGGTCGGGCGTTAAAGCCCGAGGGGTTTCTCCATCGGGGTGGGGAGTGGGTGTGGGGTCAGTGGGGTTAGGATCAGGTAAGGGTTCGGGAGTGTGGGGGTCAGGGGTCCCGCGCCGGGGCGACGCTGGCACGGCCGCAGGGGCATTGTCGTGCCGGGGCGGGGCAGGTCGTGGGCTAGGTTCCGGGGAAGGGGATAGGGTGGTCTCCCCGTGGGCAGGCGTGACGCGTCGCGTTTTCTTCCGCGCCTTCTGGCCGGCCGGACGCTCACCCCCCTCCCTGCCAGAGGCTGGGACATTGCAAGCCCCTGGCTTAGCCTCCGGTGCCGGGGCCTGTGGTGTTGACTTCGGGGGAGGGGGAGTGGATGCGGTGGCACCACCATCAGCCAACGGCGCGGGCTGGGCGGCCTTCTCAGTGGGGCAGTTTTTTCTTATGTGCCCCACCTCGCGGCACAGGTGGCACCGCACGCCGTCCGCCGTCCAGAATGCGCGGTAGGCCACGCCCTCATGGAGGACGGTGAAAGTGCCCTCGGTGACCTCCTCCCGGGCCAGGCAAATGAACACCTGGCGCCTGAAGGAGTATACGTGTCGGAGGGCAGGGTCCTTCAGACCGAGCAGGAGCGGCTGGACACCCGACCGGATCTCACCCAAGGTGGCGAGGTGGGGGAGAAGGAGCTCGCTGGCAATGAAGGGCGGGACGTTAGAGATCACGACCCTCTGGGCCGTAACCTCCAGAGGGTCGACGGGCAGATGTGTCCCGCCCACAGCGAGCCCCCTCTCCACGGCCAGGTGGACCGCCTGCTCGGTCTTCAGGAAGAAGACGGCCTTCCCGTACATCCGGGCCGCAGCGACGATGGCCAGTGGGCCGACCACACTAGCCATGGCCTTGCTGCAGGCCTCGATGGACATATTAGGGTGGGGATAGGCCTTGACCCCCAGGCGTTTGGTCAGGTGCCTGAAGGGGGTTGACGTCGCAGCCGGGGTTGGGACAGCCGAGCCCAAGGCAGCGGCTACCCCGGCGTAGGTGCGGCTGGGCCCCGCGACCTTTGGGCTCGCCATACTCTGCTGCCGAATGTTAGGCCCCAGGCAGCAGCACCGACGGTGGAGGCAGGCCTCGGACAACAGCAGCGGTGGAGGCAGGCCTCAGGCGAGTCTACGGTAAGCCTTCGGTCGCAGTGTGGGGGCAGACCTGTTGGGGAGAGTCCCCAAGGCAAGTCCCAGGCAGCCCCAAAATTGAGTCCCAGGCAGTAGTGGTGGAGGAGCCCAAGGAGAGTCTTAGGCAGCGGCAGCAGTGGAGGCAAGCCTCAGGCAAGTCCCAGGTAGGCCCTTGGTCGCAGCAGTAGTGGGGCAGACCTGTTTGGGGAGGGTCCCCAAGGCAAGTCCCAGGCAGCCCCAAAATTGAGTCCCAGACTGCAGCAGTGGAGGTCCTGGGGAGGGGTCCAAGGCGAGTCCCAGGCAGCGGTGGTGGAGGCGGGCCTCAGACAACAGCAGCAGTGGAGGCAGGCCTCTGGCAAGTCCTGGGCAGGCCCTTGGTCGCAGTGGTGGGGGCAGACCTGTTGGGGAGAGTCCCCGAGGCAAGTCCCAGGCAGCCCCAAAATTGAGTCCCAGGCAGCAGCAGTGGAGGTGGGCCTCTAGTAACAGCAGCAGTGGTGGAGGTCCTGGGAGGGGCCCCAAGGCAAGTCCCAGGCAGCAGCAGTGGAGGTGGGCCCCACGCAGCAACAGCTGAGGCAAGTCTGGGCGGGGTCCCAGAGACCAGCAGTGGGAGTGCTGGTCTCTCCTTCTCCTTCTTCTCTCTTCCTCTCTCTGTAGGGCAGCTGGTCTAGGGATAGTCGCCTTCAAGGAGAGTCCTTGCACATACACTCAAATTAGGCAAACACCCAGGTAGCCAGTGACAAACACTGCCCTTCACATCAAAGGGCAGTGCTGTGTGATCAAACAGTGAAGGGGAGGGCAGGGAAACATCCTTGTTTATTTTCCTTCTTTTTCTTTGATTCTTTTTTTGTTCTCTTTTTTCTTTTTTTACAGACCCAGCAAGCCCCCGCCCCTCCCACCTTCCGACCACTCTAAGGCAGCCCGCCCCTACCCACCTTCCGGTTCTCGGTCCGCCCTGACACACCTTTCGACCACCTCTAGGACAGCCCGCCCCGGTACCCGCCCAGGGTGACAGCAGTCAGGACGGCCTACCCACCTTCCGGCTTCGCGTCCTCCTTTTTTTTTTATTTCTTTTTTAGTCCCTCCCTTCCAAGGGCCGGTGCCTGGACCTGTTAATATCTCCTGTTTATTTATTTTTTTTCTTTCTTTTTCTTTTGTTTTTCCTTTTCCCTTTAACCCCCACACTACCACCTAACTGCGGTAGTGCTTATTTTTTTCCCCCCGCACCCATGGTGTGTGTGCGCGTCCTCCTTTTTTTTTTAACCCCCACACTACCACCTAAGTGCGGTAGTGCTTATTTTATCCCCAGCACCCATGGTGTGTGTGTGCAGGTGTGAGACACAGTGAAAGACACAAAGTGCACCAATCTTTATTCAATTTCCACCACCAGGAAGACAGGAAAACACCCGGGTGGCCAGTGACAAACACTGCCCTTCACATCAAAGGGCAGTGCTGTGTGATCAAAACAGTGAAGGGGAGGGCAGGGAAACATTCTTGTTTATTTATTTATTTATTTTTTTCCTCCGACCTAATTCCCTGTTTTTTTCTTTTTTTTTAAATTTTAACCCCCACACTACCACCTAAGTGCGGTAGTGCTTATTTTATCCCCAGAACCCATGGTGTGTGTGTGCAGGTGTGAGACACAGTGAAAGACAAAGTGCACGAATCTTTATTCAATTTCCACCACCAGGAAGATAGGAAAACACCCGGGTGGCCAGTGACAAACACTGCCCTTCACATCAAGGGACAGTGCTGTGTGATCAAAACAGTGAAGGGGAGGGTAGGGACTAAATCAAAATAGAGCTGGAGGGAGAAATGATGCACTCCACTCCCTGCGGCGCCCACCTCTCCCTGAACAACTCCAGGGTGTTGGTGGACACCGCGTGCTCCTTCTCCAAGGACACCCGGGCTCTAATGTAACCGCGGAAGAGGGGCAGGCAGTCGGCCCTAACGACCCCCTCCACGGCCCGCTGCCTGGACCTGCTGATGGCCAGTTTGGCCAGGCCCAGGAGCAGACCCACGAGGAGGTCTTCAGACCTGCCCTCCTTCCTCCGTACCGGGTGCCCAAAGATCAGGAGCGTGGGACTGAAGTGCAGCCAAAAACAGAGAAGGTTTTTCAGGAAATCAAAAAGGGAGTGCAAACGCCCACACCCAATATATACATGGTCCACGGACTCCACAGCGCCACAGAACAAGCAGTTAGGCTGGGAGTCCGTGAACCACCGCAATCTGCGGTTGCAGGGGACTGCTGCGTGCAGCACCCTCCACCCCAGATCCCCGAGAGAAAGGGGGAGGACTCCCGCGTAGAGAGCCCTCCAATGGGGATCCCCACCGCCCGGTGGCAAATGGGCACGCCAAGGCGTGTCCGGACGGTGGATGAGGGAGAAGAGGTGGATGGTGTGCAGCAGCAGTCGATACAGGGCTCTTCTTTTTATTTCCTTAAACAAAACAAAATTAAAATTTCGGAGGCGGCTCAGGTTGTGGGGCACAGGCTCCCGCGGGAAGTACGGAACCTTGGGGCCAATGTGAAATTCCGTCCGGGCTGGGGTGAGCGCGGACGGGATCCCACCGCACACCTGAGCGTCCTCCAACTGGTGCACTACGTCGGGTCCGAGCACCGCCGTTTTGAGGCGTCGGATGGCGGTGGCCACGTACTGGACGTCTACCGCTGCCCTGCCTGCTATGTCCTGCGGCAGCACCCAGCACGTCCCCGACCCTGGTCACCCTCGCCGCTGCGGCCCTCCCCTCCGACAGCCACTCGAACCCGCGAGTACGGAGGTGCGGATACCTGAGCAACGGCTCCCTGACGACAGCCGCTACTCCAGCCGGAGGGTAGGCGCGACGCGATTCGACCATGTTCCAGACAGTGATCAGGTCCTGGTAAAAGACAGGCAGCGTCTTGAGGGCGACCTCCAAACCGTCACGGTCGACGAACAGGAGCTGCGTGTCGTAGTTGAGGTTACGCACCTGGCGGAAAAAATACGTCGCCAGGGCGCACCACCTAGGAGGAGGCTCGACGTAAAGGTATCGCCGCAAGGTCTGAAGGCAGAACGTCGCGACCTGGGTGCGGACGCACACCAGCGACTGACCGCCCTCCTCAATAGGGAGACTCAGAACCTGCGCGGCGACCCAGTGCATCTTTTTGTCCCAGAAGAAATCGACCAACGTTCTCTGGATGTCAACGACAAAGCCAGGAGGAGGGACCAAAGTGACCAGCCGGTACCACAGCATGGCGGCCACCAGCTGGTTTATGACCAGCACTCGACTCCTGTAAGATAGCACTCGGAGCAGTCCTGTCCAGCGGCCTAGGCGAGCCGAGACTTTGGCCTCCAGCTCCTGCCAGTTGGCCGGCCAGGATTCCTCAGCCGGGCCGAGGTAGACCCCCAGGTAGAGGAGATGGGTGGTACTCCAGCTGAACCCCCGTAACTCCTCCGGCAGAGAGTCCACCCGCCACGGGCCGACCAGTAGTCCGGAACATTTGGCCCAGTTGATCCTCGCGGAAGATGCCGCCGAGTACACGGCCTGGCACTCGCGCATCCTCCCCAGGTCAGCCGGGTCGGTGAAAGTGAGGAGCACGTCGTCGGCGTAGGCCGAGAGGACCACCCCCGTGCCCGCGCCGCGCAGAACCAGCCCCGACAACCTCCTCCGCAAGAGGCGCAGGAAAGGCTCCACGCACAGGGAATACAGCTGGCCGGACAGGGGGCAGCCTTGACGCACTCCTCTCCCGAAGCGAAGGGGCGCCGTCAGGGACCCGTTAACTTTAACCAGACACTCTGCGGCGGCGTACAAAAGTCGGATCCGGGCGACGAACTGCGTCCCGAACCCGAATGCCCGCAGAGTCCCGAGCAGGTACTCGTGATCGACCCTGTCGAACGCCTTCTCCTGGTCGAGAGACAGGAAGGCGCTCGGCAGACCAGCCCGTCGACAGAAATGGATCAGGTCCCGGACCAGGTGGACGTTATCGTTATCCTCCGGCCCGGGACCGTGTAGGACTGGTCCGGGTGAATAATGTGGGCCAGCACGGAGGCCAGGCGAGAAGACAACACCCTGGCAAAGATTTTGTAATCCGTGCTGAGGAGGGAGACCGGACGCCAGTTCTTCAAAGAACGAAGGTCCCCCTTCTTTGGCAGCAGGACGATAACCGCCCTGCGCCAAGAAAGGGGCAGCAGTCCGGCATTTAGGCACTCCCCCAGGACCTGTGCGTAGTCGCTCCCCAGGACGTCCCAGAACGCCCTGAAGAACTCCACAGTCAGCCCGTCCAGCCCCGGGGTTTTGCCCCTCGAGAGCCGGTCGAGGGCGCCGGTCAGCTCCTCTAAGGTGACAGGAGCGTCGAGCCTTCCGGCGTCCTCCGGGCTGAGCCAGGACACAGTTTAAAAGGTATACCGATTGTAATGTCTGATTTGCTACGGTACTGAGTTAAAAAAAACCCAGTGCTTGTCTGTGGAGAATAAATGTTAATTGTATTAACTGCTGTAAGAACCTGCTGCTTGTGCTGAAACAGCCAGAAGACAAGGTAGTGCCTTACTCAAAAGCCCTGCCCTAAACCGGTTGTTAAGACGGGTAGCCAAACCCCCCACGCGATGCTTGGGATTTGAAGTGGGAATTGAGGCGCTAAGGGCACAAGGAGTTGTGAAGCACAAGTGGCAAAGTCAGGTAACATTGGACTTAGTAGGGGCAAACAACGCAGAGTCCAGTTAGAGTTTTAGTTAAAAGTTAGGTGCTGTTTGTACTTGTAATTTCCAATGTGGTGAGGAAGAGAAGCTGATCACTCTGACCAAGAGCCAAACCTCAGTGGAGCGCAAGTTACCAAGGTGGGGAGCGTGGACACTGTGAGTAACCATTATACCCTGTATGTTCGTAGTAGAATGACAGAGCTTGAATAGTGGCAGTGGCCGGAGGATAAAGACTCCCACCGGTAGAGCACACACCGGGCTGAGATAGGTTTCTGGGCCTATTAGGAGGTGTTGGGTCAGGACAGGTGGGCGGGAGGATAGAGGAGTCCTGGTAGAGAGCACACCTTACTGAGCCAGCATTCTCAACTGACCGGTAGGTACTGATAATAGTGGTGGCCGGGATGGTCGAGAAGTCCCATTAATAGACAGCGCACCTTGCTAGGAGGCTGCTACGGCCATGTGGACGGTGCTGGGACAGTATTATTGGCCAGGGGGTAGAGAAGTCCCCACTGGGTTAGGAACATTTCACGGTTTGTGGTATCCAGGAGTACGCAATGGCAGATTAAAGTTTTAAGGGGGATACTGCAGGTTCCCTTATTGAGAAATACAAAGCAGACAGACAAGGGTTGACAGAGCAAATGAAGGAAAGTGGTTGGGATCCATCTCAGACATTAGCACAACAAAGAGTGTGGATAGGTAAACAAAAATGAAATAAAACTAAAAAGATAGGGGAAATGTTAGTGTACCAATTAGCAGGCCTAATTGAACAAATAGGTGCCTCCACTGGCAGATGGAGAAAAGGCCAAGAACGAATTGAGGAACTGGAGGTTAGGATAAAGGAGCTAGAACAAAGATTAGAAAAAGTACAAGAGGAAAGTGAGATTGACTCACACCCCTCCCACGAAATCATCCAGCAGAAATGCATCCTCTGTTGGACGAACCGTGCAAGAGTACAACTTCGTGCCTGTTGCCAGAGGAGGATCAGACTCACAGCCCAAAGCGAATTACAAACCTTTCACCCCAAGGGACAGGCAGCAAATTATGGCCTAACAGGGCAAATTACAGCCCCGGAGCGCAAACACCAGGATAGTGTATGGGTAGGGCACCAACTACACCTGAGAAACATACACCAGCTGGTCTGGGCAGTTTGCCCAGCGGACAAGTGGATGCAGGCAGTTGGCGGACCCAATGCCATAGCAGCCTGAGACTTTAGCGGAGGGTGGTGGACATATGCCACTGCCCTCACAGCAGAGATAGATGCCCAGCAGGCCCCCTTCACTGACTTTAAAGAAGAAATCCAGAGGGTTCTAGGAAATGCTGCCACAAACTAAAGCAAGATCCTGACCACTAAGTAATGTAAAGGGGAAGGATTATTTAGGATCTATCAGGAATGATCAGGGCAAGCAAACCCAGGTCGGGGGGACCGGGCATTCATGGGCTCTCTAGCACCCACCAAGCCATTCTGAAAATGAGAAAGTAATGTCCTAGGATTATGATGACCTAGTCGAGTGAGCTAGTGGGGTGCAGGATGCAGAAGCTTCTGCAATAAAGGCACGACCTGACAAAGCAGCCTACCAGAATGGTAGGCGAGAAGAGAATAAAATGATCCTGCCACAATTGTGGCCGGCAGGGACACTTTGCTGGAGAATGTAGGGTCCCATGAGCAGGGAATAGAGCAGGGAACAATGTAAAATACTGCAGCCACTGCTACAGAATAGGACACCTAGTAGCAGTGTGCTGGGAAAAGCATGGTGCACCCCCAAACACTACCCAGAACAACACGGAACTCCCAAAGTCAGCAGAACTGACAACCAGCTGCCCCCATTCGTGAGAATAAGGGAGAGGGGAGAATTTACGCGTCCGCAATAATAGGAGGAGGGAAATATGAAATGCTAGTAGACACAGGTGTGCTGCTGTATCTATCAAAAACTTACCCTTACCCCACACAAAATAAAATGATTCACATAACTGGGGTAGGAGCGGATAAAACACCAGCTTACCTAAGCGAAACTACCCTCATGGAAATAAACAATATTTTTATATATGCCAAAATGACGAGGGCACCGTAATGGGCAACTATCTCATGAAAGAATGTAATGTTCTAACTGTTTGTGCAAAACGGGAATTGATTTGGCCTAGATAGGACAGTTGAAAGACTGGGTTTGGGAAACTTACAAGCCACCTTGAAACTAGTAAAGTGGCGACAGCCACAAGTAGGGACTGAAATCTCGAGAAAGGGGAATTTGGAGCCATCTGCGCCTTTGTCCCTGGAGCATGGGCAGAAACAAAGTTAGTTACAGGTCTAGTTACCATAGACCCAATAAGGGTTCCCGGACCAGAGCATAAGCCTCACCGGCAATACCCAATAAAACGCGAAGCAGAAGAAGCAGCTGTGGAGATAGTGAAAGGACTAGTGAGACAGGGAATCCTGAAAGCAACCACAAGTACAACTAATTCCCTGAAGTGGCCACAGGCTACAGGCTCACCATTGATTATACAGGACTAAATAAGGACAACCCCAAATTGCACCCCATTGTAGCAGACCCCTCCACCATTTTAAACAGCTTGGCTGCCGAATGCAAAATTTTTACTGTTTTAGACATAGCCAACGGATTCTGGTCTATCCCGTTGCACCCTGGGTCCCAGAACAAATTCGCTTTTACAGAAAGGGACAGGCAGGACATGTGGACTCGCCTGCCACAAGGGTTCTACAACAGCCCCTCTATTTTTCACAGAGTGATGAGCAACATTCTGAAGAAAGTATATTTACCAGAGGGTAGCACTGCCCTCCAACATGTAGATGATATCCTGATTGCCTCAGAGTCCAGGTCAGGACACCAGGAAGCTTTATGTCTAGAATGGCAGGAAGAGGCAACCGCAGGGTTAAAAGTCAGCCCCAGAAAGGCACAGACTGGCAAAACAACTCTTATACCTGGGACACCTTATATCCCAGGGACTCAAAGAAATGCCTAATGACTGCAAGAAGGCAGTCCAACAGATGCCACGACCTGCCACTGTCAGGGGAGTCAGGAAGGTCATGGGGCTATTCAACTACAGCTTTATTCCCGAGTTCGCAAAATTGGCTGAACCGATCCAGAGATTAATTAAAGGAGGCACGCCCGCCTTGGAACCTGTAATCTGGGGGCTAGAACAGGAGGAGGCATACAGTCAGCTTAAAGCTCGACGCATATCGACCCCTGGGCTAGGACTGCCAGATCCCAGCAAGGGTTTTCACATGCACTGTAATAACGAGGGAGGGTTTTACTCTGCTGTGGTCACCCAAGACCACAGTAGCAGGAGAAGGTCCATAGGGTACTACTCAACTACAGAAGGGCCAATAGTCACTGGGTTGCCCTGATGCATAGCAGCTTTAGACTGTGCTGCTTGGGCTGTTAGGATTAGCAAGCCCATAGTAATGACAGGGAATGTCATCTTCCACACTAAACACACTCTAGTAGAGATGCAAAACACAGGTAAACTGAGGGTCGTCTCCAATATAAGGGCAAAGTGGGAAGCACTTCTTTTACCCCTGAGTCGGTCTGTTGTAATAGTTAGGGATACGGGAGAAAACCCAGCGGAGGAAATTCTAGCCGCGGGGAACTGCATAACTGTGGGGATATAGATGGGGATGAGGATAGGGGGAAAATAAAAGATACCCCCCTAGATACGGCCAAGGAGACCCTCTTTGTGGACAGGTCACGAAAATACGTAGCAGGGTCACCCTGAACAGGATGGGCTGTGGTAAATGATAAGTTAGGAACAGTTATGTCTGGGGGGATTGATGAAAATCAGTCTGCACAGGTAGTAGAACTGGTAGCATTCACCAAAGCACTGGAACTAGCAAAAGGAAAATTCGTGAATATATATACAGACAGTCATATGCTTTCGGTATAGTCCATGCCTACAGAGCGGCATGGGGTAGAAGAGTGTTCACCACCGTGGGAAAACCCCTATCAGACACTAATTAAGAATTCAGGCACTATTGCTTGCCAGTGAACAGCCAAAAGAGGCTGCAGTAATAAAATAAAAGCCCATCAAAAGGAGCCAGCAAAGAGGAGTTCAGGTTGGCGAAAATTCAAAGGAAACCAGGCAGCAAACCGAGCAGCTCAGAAAACCCTAGAACAAGAAGCCATTGACCTGGCTGCAATAGCCACTATTGAATTGGCGAAAGACGCTATCCAAATTCAGCAGTGACAGGAGGACACCCCGCAGGAAGACAGGGAGCAATGGAAACTGCAGGGAGCATTCAATGGGGAGGATGGTGTTTGAAGGCGAGTAGACAACATGGTAGCACCAGCGTGTATACAGAACACATTGCTTGAACTGCACCACGGGCTCTCCTACACAGGTAGCGAAGCCACGACATCAAGCCTAGGGAGAGAGTGGTGGTGTAAGGGAATGGAAAGAGACGTGGCCAAGTACTGCTGCAGATGCACTGTTTGAGTACAACATAACCCAGGGAGTCCCATGAAAGTTAAAATGGGACACCAGCCCAGACCTAGGGGATCCTGGGAACACCTTCAGGTGGGTTTTACGGGGCCACTACCACCTTCCTGTGGGAAAACGTACTGCCTGGTCATCATAGACCAATTCACCTGGTAGGTAGAAGCATTCCCAACCAAAAGCTGCACTGCTACCATTGTAGCCAGAATATTAGCGGAGGAGGTAATCCTGAGGTTGGGGGGTATCCCTCCAGATTGACTCTGACCCAAGGGACACATTTTACAGGCAAGATCATGAAGACTGTCTGCCAATTACTCCGCATTAGACAAAAATTTCACATTCCCTAT
This sequence comes from Chiloscyllium plagiosum, assembly GCF_037043375.1. Classification (NCBI taxonomy): domain Eukaryota; kingdom Metazoa; phylum Chordata; class Chondrichthyes; order Orectolobiformes; family Hemiscylliidae; genus Chiloscyllium; species Chiloscyllium plagiosum. Next base: position 28,614,688 of record NW_028270140.1, read on the forward strand.
CACCCCCAGAGCTCAGGATGGTAGAGAGAATGAATAGAACGCTCAAAAATACTTTAGCTAAGGCTATGCAAACCTCAGGCAGAACATGGGCTGAAGCGCTGCCAACCATACTAATGTGATTAAGAGCTACCACAAATCAGGCAACTGGGCTAACACCATATGAATTAGTGACCGGGCGAGCAATGCAATTGCCAGAGACAATAATCACAGGTGGCACTGATGTGAGTCCATGAAAAGAGAAAATTTGGCAGTATGTGATAGAATTAAGTGCCCAATTGAAAGGGATGCGTAAATCTGTAATTGATAAACAGGACAAAACGACAAGGCAGGGGAACTCGAAATCTTCCCTGAGGTCCCAGCAGCAGAAACTGTGTCCTAGTGAGAGCATTGCCTTACAAACCAGGCTATGCCCCAAAATGGAATGGGCCATACACCTGTGCCTGCATAGACATTAAAGGAAAAGGCACATGAAGCACCGGACCCAACTAAAACCATTTAAAGATGCCTGTGACCAAACTAATGTCATTGACCATTCCCCAGATGCAAACAGGAGCAGCGGACAGAACAATCATCCCAGGGGGAGTACCGAAAACACAACAGAACAAACCACACAGAAGCACAACTTCACCTCCTGACGAAAAGAAAGACTTTGATAACTTTATTTTAACTGTAAAATGCATATACCTGTATTAATTTCACTGTGTTTAAGTGTCACGACTGTTGGGAGCATGTCAGGATTTGAGGAAAACCTCTTCTATAAAACCCACCTAAGTATATATGGGAACCAAACTGCCTGCTACCCCTGGCACGATCAGATGAATCCTTATTTGTGGCTACCCTGGTGTGGATCCCTTGTGACCTATAAACAGTAGACACCTCAGGAGCACAGTGTAAAGGGCAGATAGGGAAATACAAGTGGGGACTCCAGGGTAGATATGTGCAGCTGGGCAGGACCACCAGCCCTTGGGGCTGGGCCCCCTAGCCTAGGGAAGGGAAGACCCATTTAAAACCTGGTAATTACCCACTCTGTTTCACAGGACAGGGATGGGGATGCTTTTATGCCCTGGTTCCCAAAAATGACTCATGCATCCAGGCACAGTGCACTTATCAGCGCTATACAGTCACCAGGGGACAGTTTACCTGCATCTGCAGCGAGCAGGCATGCTTGAATGTGACTGTGGGCAGACAGTTCATATGTGGTCAGTACAATGGCACCCATGTCAGCTCTACCACATGGACATACCCGTTCAACACTTACCAGCTGGGAAGGGCACACAGGGGATCAGGGGTGACATAGGTGGACAGACAGACGGAATGACAGGACAATGTATGTTACTGAACAGCAAAGGGATTTGTTTTTTTATTTAAGGGGATTTATGTGACAGACACCCCACACCTCTCAAACTTGTTCATGGCAGGGACAATTGCACCCCTTACTGTACCATGCCCCAACGGGGCGCATGTTCGTAGAAGTATAGTGACTTGCTCCATCAGTCAGGAGTTCTGTGCTGACTGGCAGGTCCTCTTATTGGGATATGTATTCTTGGGATCTCTATCTTTGGGGGGGCACAGCAGGGGTCATCAGTGCTAAAAACCAAATTACCTTGTATGTTGCCTAACTAGCTTAGGCAATAATACCTCGAAAGCTCTGGAAGCAATTAATACTGAGCAGGCTGAACTCAGTCTCTACACACAGCAAACATGTTACGCGGTGGATTATCAATTATCATAGCAAAGGGGAGTTTGTACAATTATTGGTGACAATTATATCACCCGTGGTATTGATGCCTCCTATAACATTACAGAAGCCATCAAGAATATCTGAGACCAGCAAGATAATTTTTGACAGGGAGCCACAAATACAGACAGCTGGCTAAATTGGTTGATAAGTAAATCTTGAGGACGTATTTGGCAAACAGAATAGTTCTACTTATTGCAATCATGCTGGTATTCTGTGTGGTCCTCGGGTGTTTAAAGGTCTGCTGTAAGGTGCTACTGACAAGAACTGTACCAGCAGCAAGTGTCACCATGAAACAGCCCCCAACAAGATTGGCACTCCATAGTACCCCTCAGAAGGAGTAGCTACAAGAGATGACCCATCTCTACATGTAAATTGTGTGGTCTGAGGGAGATCTCCAAAGTTGCCTCCTTGACCACAAAGGGGGGTGAAAAGTGGGAGATGGCATGGGGTAGGGTGACAATAGGCACACGGACACCCAAGATGGTCACTGAGCCATCACTTGGCCACTTGACACACAGGATGGCTGCTGGACATATGGAGGGAGACAGCAGAGCAAACACAGCCACTGCCTGGGGCCACCAGAATGCCAGCACAATGCACTCACAACCTTGTTGATCACTTTAAAGCAGGTGGGGGAGACAATACACATGAGTAGCGTATACTGCCTGCCGAAATGTTTGGGTCCAGCCAACACGTTTGATAGAAATGCTAACTGTTTGAGACAATGTTAATAGCCAGGACTGCAGTAATCGTCCTTCTCAGGAAGAGTGATTAGCGCCCATTACTAGAGCAATGGACTTCCACGCAGACATTGAAACTGACAATGTCTGCACTGAAACTGTTGATGATCGCATTGAAATTAACAATAGGCTGCACTGGAACTGACAATGACTGCATGAATGTTACAGAGGCAATAACCTCATCACTGATCTATTATATCACAAAATGTATAAAAGCAAGTTGACATGTGCTCCAGGTTGAGAGAAGTATTGCAGTTAACCACTGTGCTGTTGGTGTCTTTCTTCCCCGGAGCTCCAGTATTTCCTTGTACAATAAACTCTGTCATTAAACCCTGACTCTGACTTTGAGGCTGGTGATTTGCCCCACAACATACTCAAAACGTTAACTCAGTTTCTGTCTCCACGTAAGCTTCTAAACCTCTTGAGTTTCTCCAACACTTTTTCTTTAACTTCACATTTTCAGCATCCACAGCATTTGTTTTCACTAAAACAAATTATTTGATTGTTACCGTAGTGCTGTTGATGGGAACTTGCTGTGTGTAGACAGGCTGTCATATTTTCTACAAGCCACAGAGGTTATACTTCAAGTGTTTGATATTGGCTGTAAAATACTCATGATATCCTGAGTTCACAGATGTTGCGAGAGAAATACAGTTTCCTTTGAATTTAAATATCCCTTTGGTTTAACTTGTTCGCACCAACCAGACATCCCAATCTGACCTAGTCCCAATTGCCAGCGTTTGGCTCAAACCCCTCTCAACCCCTCCTATCCATATACCCATCCAGATGCCTTTTAAGTGTTGTAATTGTACCCACCTCCACTAGTTTCGCTGGCAGCTCGTTTCATACATGCACAACCGTCAGCGTAAAAAACTTATCCCTTATGTCCCTTTTAAATCTTTTCCCTTTTACCTTTTCCTACCCTGGGAAAAAGACACTGGCAATTTACACTATCCATGCCCCTTATGATTTTATAAACTTCAATGAGGTCACCCTTCAGCCTCTAATGCTCCAGGGAAAGAAGTCCCAGCATATTCAGCCTCTCCCTATAGCTCAAACCTTCCAATCCTGGCAACATCCTTGTAACTTTTTTTTGCACCTTCTCAAGTTTAACTACATCTTTTCTTCAGAAAGGAACCTAGTCCTTAGAGCCGCAACATGATGTTCCAACTCCTATACTCAATGTTCTGACTAATGAAGGCAGGCATGCTAAATACCTTCTTCACCACCCTATCTACCTACAACTCCACTTTCAAGGAACTATGCACCTGGATCTCTTGTTCTCTTTGATCCGCAATGCTTCCCAGGACCCTATCGTTAACTGTATATGTCCTGCCATGGTTTGTCGTATAAAAATGCAACACCTCACCTTTATCTAAATTAAACTCCATCTGCCACTCCTCAGTCCTTTGGCCCATCTGATCAAAGTCCCATTGTACTCTGAGATAATATTCTTCACTGTCCACTATACCATATTTTGGAATCACACCGAATTCACACCGAAATCATTTATATAAATGATGGCAATCAGTGGATTCAGCATTGATCCTTGTGGCACATCACAGGCGTTCAGTCTGAAAAGCAACCTTCTACCACTACGCTGTCCCCTACCTTGAAGACAATTTTGAATCCTTCCAATTCCTAACATGTTAAGTGATTATAACATGTGAACGTTTTTTCGACTGCAACATCATCCTGTCACATGTAAAAATACTGGGAATTATCTCATGATGGCAGTCTCAATAGAATTTGCTGCGCATTTTATTACTTATCAATGTGTCAGTCCTTAACCTGCAGCTTCAGAATGATTGCCACTTTGTGACTTGCAATGATGGTTTTCCTTTAAATATCAAAATCACTTATGTGTTGGGAAAGAACTTAATATGCATTATATGAACACTGAAGTTTCAAAATATCACATTAAAGTTGAAGGAGCTCTTAGCTTTTAATACAGTAACTTCTTAACCTTTTTATACTGTTGTTGGGCTGATGCTACTTCAATGAGTGTGTAAAGGAGACAATGCTCTCAAAAAACAGAGAAAAAGGAATCAGAATAATGCTACCAGCTGATAATTTACTACATCTGTATTTAACTATAATTTCCTTTTAGATATGCTGTCACTTTTGTTTCAGTCTGACAGCTGTAAATTATTTATTTCCTCTAACTTTTCTATTCTGTCTTCTTCCTTTCATCCAGTCAGCATGTTCTTTCTCTAGAATTTTTGTGAAAGTACTGCACTTCTGTAGAAGCATTTTATTTCACTTTCCTGTTCTCTTTAGATTTTCTTTCATTTTTCAGAAATCTAGGTCCCTTTTTAGGATATCCCTGGCTATGTCTCGAAGATTCTTAAATCAAAAATTGTTGGAAACATTCAGCAATTCTGGCAGTATCAGTATTCTGAAGAACAGTTCTGTGGAAGAGTCACTGAACTCGAAACTCTGCTTTCTCTCCACAGATGTTGTCAGACCCGCTGAACTTTTACAGCAATTACTGATTTTTTTTTCTGATTTCCTGCATTTGCAGTTCTTTGAGGTTTTTTTCTCATAGATTCCCAGTTGATAGATGCTGTAAAATACCACCATCTGTAGAAAGAAAAGAAACAGCACTCCAGTTTATGTAATGTTTTCCATGTTCTCAGAATTTCTCAAAGTGTTTTACAATCAGTAAACTATTTTGGAAGTGTAATAATGTGGAGAACACAAAAGCCAGTTTGCAATGGAAAAGTAGGTAAATGACAACGTTTTGGCAACACATAATTAAGTAACATTGTTCATTTATCACAATATCAATAACTTGCATTTAATGTAGTAAAATATCCCATGGTGTTTCACACAAGCAATTATCTAACAAACTCTGAATTATAGCCAAGGCAGATGATGAAAAGGTAGGGTACTAATTTCAGACTGAAAGGAGGAATGCAAGCTACAGAGCTTAGAGCCCAGGCAGCTGAAGTTCCACCACTGATGTTAATGTGATTAAAGTTGAGAATGCACAAGAGATTATTTGTGTAAAAAAGTTGAATTATCTTACTAAGTAGAAAGGATTTACAGCACTGGTTAACCCAAATCTGACCCATCTGGACAATCTTAAAAATCAAGACATATCCAATTCTATTCCTGATACTCCTAATTTGCTTTTGCAAAAAATGATTCTCAAGTTCTTGAATTTGCCAATTAAATTTTCTTCCATACAGATCCTACTCTTTCAAATTGTTAAACATAAACATTGTTTTTCCCTTCTCTTCTCTAACTCAGTGTCTTTCTTTCTAACGGTCATCTGAGTTTTGCAGCTATGAACTTGATATGTTGGTAAGGTCTTTTTAAACAGCGCCAGTCTCCTTAGTTCTGCAAAAATATATGTGTGTGATTGTGCAATTATTTTTATTTCTTATTATAATTTGTAACATCATAAATACATATTTTAAAAGTTAAATTTTAATACTTATTGTTCATGGAATGTAAGGTTTCACATTCTAGTTATTGTGCAATTGCTCATCTTCATTCCTTTCTAAAATACATGACAGGAAAAGATTACTAAGACAATTGCCCAAGTTGCCTCAGTGGTGCATATTTCACTGCCCTGAGTTATGTAGTCTTATTAAATAATGATTTCCTGTGTGTAGTTATTCATGACACAGTCATGATTGTACTTGTGATAATAGGGTGCCTATCCCAAGCTCTAACGTAATTAGGCAGGAAGAGCTGCAGGGAGGTTTTGAGGCTGAAGCCACTGTGGATCTTGATATCCATTTTTTTAGAAGGACGTTGCACTGAAACTTAACTACTCCTTTGCAAATTTTCTAAAATGAATCAGCAATGTTTATATTCACCAACTCAACTAAATAGTACGCAAGCATCACAGTACAATAGTCTAATTTTTTTCCATTTTACATCTTTTGCTACTTCAGTGGACTATCAACGAATGCTATCAATTTCAGAAATGATAAATTCATACTACCTTCAGTGGACTTCCACACTATTCAAATGGGAGCAAGGACCACACTGAGGATTCTGAAAGGAACCGTAGGGACAAAACATCTTCCATAGATGGGGTAAAACCAGGGAAACTGAAAGTGTGTATGACCTTGGCCTTGGTGATCATGGCATCTCATAGCAAGAAGGAAGAGACATTTCATCTCAGGAGTAAACACTATAGATCCCACCTTTTGAATGTGGGCTGTCTTTTGTGAACCCTGTTTGGGTAGCTGTGGGTTCCAACGATGGGGTGACGAACTGGGGTCAAAGGATTGTTTACAAGTGAAGCTTATTGGTGTGACTGGTATTCAGTTATCAGTGAGCAAGAATTCTCTGGTTACCAATAAGCATGTGATTGCTTGTTAGGTAGCTGGGCTGTGAAATAAGACAGCAACAAGCTTTGTCATGCCAAAACAAAAGCTGGCAGGTCTTCAGCAGCCAAAATCTCTCTCACAGTTCTCTCCCTTAAATCACTCTAAACCTGAGAAAACCATTTTATTTTTCTTTCAGCAGATGCTGCAGTTTGTCAAATAGAATCGGATAAGTCAGGGAACTGTCATAAGTGAAGCAGACATCTTCTGCCTCTTGCAAACCAGTGCAAGCAAAAGAAGGCTGAGAAGAAATCTTTGGATCAGCATGAAACCAAACCAACGCATTTTGTGACAAAGACTACAGAACTGGTTGTCCAGTTTCCCTGTGCCCATGTGGTTCTCCCCCTTGTTTGAATGTGTATGTGCAAGGGGAGGTTTATCTGGGGTTTAGAATTTTAATTTGTAGAGTTTACTTAACTGTTACCTGTAGCTAGAATCTAATTACCTGTCATAAATAGGGATTCTTGATCAGGACAGAATCCTTGTCTGAACTCTTTATCAATCTGGGTCTGAAAATCAGGTAGGTTGGGGATTTTAAAAACTTTAGTGATGACTTTAGTTGAGGTGAGGGATGCCATGGACGTCCCTGCTGATAACACTTGCAGGAAGTGCACCCATCTCCAGCTCCTCCAAGACCGCATTAGGGAACTGGAGCTGGAGTTGGATGAACTTAGGATCATTCGGGAGGCAGAGGGGGTCATAGATCGGAGCTTTAGGGAAGTAATAACTCCAAAGATGGCAGATAGATGGGTGACAGTGAGGGGGACTGGGAGGAAGCAGCCAGTGCAGGGACCCCCTGCGGCCGTTCCCCTCAAGAACAAGTATACCGTTTTGGATACTTGTGGGGGGGACGACTTACCAGGGGTAAGTAACGGGGCTCAGGCCTCTGGCACAGAGCCTGTCCCCGTTACTCAGAAGGGAAGGGTGGAGAAGAGCAGAGCAATAGTAATTGGGGACTCGATAGTTCGGGGCACAGATAGGCGGTTTTGTGGGAACGAGAGAGACTCACGTTTGGTATGTTGCCTCCCAGGTGCAAGGGTACGTGATGTCTGTGATCGTGTTTTCCGGGTCCTTAAGGGGGAGGGGGAGCAGCCCGAAGTAGTGGTCCACATTGGCACCAATGACATAGGTAGGAGGAGCGCTGACGATGTTAGGCAGGCTTTCAGGGAGCTAGGTTGGAAGCTCAGAGTTAGAACGAACAGAGTTGTTGTCTCTGGTTTGTTACCCGTGCCACGTGATAGAGAGTCGAGGAATAGGGAGAGAGAACAGTTAAATGTGTGGCTACAGGGATGGTGCAGGAGGGAGGGATTCCGGTATTTGGATAACTGGGGTTCTTTCTGGGGAAGGTGGGACCTCTATAAACAGGATGGTCTGCACCTGAACCTGAGGGGCACCAGTATCCTTGGTGGGAGGTTTGCTCGTGCTCTTGGGGGGGTTTAAACTAACTCTGCAGGGGCATGGGAACCCAGACTGTAGCTTTAGGGTGCAGGACCTGGAGTGTAGGGAGGTGAGGAACATGGCATCAATTTCAAAGGAGGGTGCCTGTAAACAGGAAAGTGGTTTGAAGTGTGTATACTTCAATGCAAGAAGTATACGAAATAAGGTAGGTGAACTTGCAGCGTGGGTTGGTACCTGGGACTTCGATGTTGTGGCTATTACGGAGACATGGGTAGAACAGGGACAGGATTGGCTGTTGCAGGTTCCAGGGTTTAAATGTTTTAGTAGGGTCAGAGGTGGGGGTAAAAGAGGGGGAGGTGTGGCATTGCTTGTCAAAGATAGTATTACAGCTGTGGAAAGGACGATGGATGAAGACTCGCCATCTGAGGTAGTTTGGGCTGAGGTTAGGAATAGGAAAGGTGAGCTCACTCTGTTAGGAGTTTTTTACAGGCCTCCTAACAGTCCTAGAAACGTAGAAGAAAGGATTGCGAGGATGATTCAAGAGAAGAGTGAAAGTAATAGGGTGGTTGTTATGGGGGACTTTAACTTTCCTGATATTGATTGGGAAAGCTATAGCTCAAGTTCGTTAGATGGGTCAGTGTTTGTCCAATGTGTGCAGGAGGGTTTCCTGACACAATATGTAGATAGGCCAACAAGAGGTGAGGCCATACTGGATTTAGTTCTGGGTAATGAACCAGGCCAGGTGTTAGAATTAGAGGTAGGTGAGCACTTTGGGGACAGTGACCACAATTCGGTGACTTTTACTCTAGTGATGGAGAGGGATAAGTGTGCACTACAGGGCAAGAGTTATAGCTGGGGGCAGGGAAATTATGATGCTGTGAGGCATGACTTAGGATGTGTGGCCTGGAAAAGTAAGCTTCAAGGCAAGGGTGTAATTGATATGTGGAGCTTGTTCAAGGAGCAACTATTGAGTGTCCTTGATAAGTACGTACCCGTCAGGCAGGGAGGAAAGGGTCGTGTGAGGGAGCCGTGGTTTAATAAGGAATTGGAATCCCTTGTTAAATGGAAGAGGGTGGCCTATGTAAAGATGAGGCGTGAAGGTTCAATTGGGGCGATTGAGAGTTATAAGGTAGCCAGGAAGGACCTGAGGAGAGAGTTAAGAGCAGCAAGGAGGGGACATGAAAGGTCCTTAGTTGGTAGGATTAGGGAAAACCCTAAGGCTTTCTATAGGTATGTCAGGAATAAAAGAATGACTAGGGTAGGAATAGGTCCAGTCAAGGATAGTAGTGGGAAGTTGCGTGTGGAGGCTGAAGAGATTGGGGAGACACTGAATGAATACTTTTCGTCAGTATTCACTCAGGAACAGGACATTGTTGCAGGTGTGAATACTGAGTCACAATTAAGTAGAATGGATGACTTTGAGGTATGTAGAGAAGAGGTGTTGGAAATTATGGAAAGGTTGAAAATAGATAAGTCCCCTGGGCCTGATGGCATTTATCCCAGGATTCTCTGGGAAGCAAGGGAGGAGATTGCAGAGCCATTGGCCTTGATTTTTATGTCCTCGTTGTCTACAGGAATAGTGCCAGAAGATTGGAGGCTAGCAAATGTGGTTCCCTTGTTCAAGAAGGGGAGTAGGGATAACCCTAGTAACTATAGGCCGGTGAGTCTCACTTCTGTTGTAGGCAAAATCTTAGAGAGAATTGTAAGGGATAGGATTTATGAACATCTGGATAGGAATAATGTGATCAAGGATAGTCAGCATGGTTTTGTGAAGGGCAGGTCGTGCCTCACAAACCTTATTGAATTCTTTGAGAAGGTGACTAAGGAGGTGGACGAGGGGAAAGCAGTAGATGTGGTGTATATGGATTTTAGTAAGGCATTTGATAAGGTTCCCCATGGTAGACTACTGCAAAAAATACGGAGGTATGGCATTGAGGGTGAGTTGGAGGTTTGGATTAGGAATTGGCTAGCTGGAAGAAGACAGAGGGTAGTAGTTGATGGCAAAGGTTCATCTTGGAGTGCCGTCACTTAGCGGTGTTCCGCAAGGATCTGTTTTGGGACCATTGCTGTTTGTCATTTTTATAAATGACCTGGAGGGGTTAAATGGTTGGGTGAGCAAGTTTGCGGATGATACGAAAGTCGGAGGAGTTGTAGACAATGAGGAAGGATGTGGCAGGTTACAGCGGGATATAGATAAGCTGCAGAACTGGGCAGAAAGGTGGCAAATGGAGTTCAATGTAGCTAAGTGTGAGGTGATTCACTTTGGTAAGAGTAATAAAATGATGGGGTACTGGGCTAACGGTCGGATACTTGGTAGTGTGGATGAGCAGAGGGATCTTGGTGTCCATGTACACAAATCTTTGAAAGTTGCCACCCAGGTAAATAGTGCGGTGAAGAAGGCATATGGCGTACTGGCTTTTATTGGTAGAGGAATTGAGTTCCGGAGTACTGAGGTCATGTTGCAGTTGTATAAGACTCTGGTGCGGCCGCATCTGGAGTATTGTGTGCAGTTTTGGTCGCCATACTATAGGAAGGATGTGGAGGCACTGGAACGGGTGCAGAGGAGGTTTACCAGGATGTTGCCTGGTATGGTAGAAAGATCATATGAGGAAAGGCTGAGGCACTTGGGGTTGTTTTCATTGGAGAAAAGAAGGTTTAGGGGTGGCTTGATAGAGGTGTATAAGATGATTAGGGGTTTAGATAGGGTCGACAGTGAGAATCTTTTTCCACGTATGGAGTCAGCTATTACAAGGGGGCATAGCTTTAAATTAAGGGGGGGTAGGTATAGGACAGATGTTAGGGGTAGGTTCTTTACTCAGCGAGTCATGAGTTCATGGAATGCCCTGCCAGTAGCAGTGGTAGACTCTCCCTCATTATGGGCATTTAAGCGGGCATTGGATAGGCATATGGAGGATAGTGGGCTGGTGTAGGTTAGGTGGGCTTGGATCGGCGCAACATCGAGGGCCGAAGGGCCTGTACTGCGCTGTATTCTTCTATGTTCTATGTTCTATGACTCTGGGAATAACAGGACTTGATTTCCAGTGTGTTACCCCGGTGAGTCATGACAACTGCAGAATTCCAGCTCCTTGAGTTAGGAGGTTTCTGCATATTTCCAAATCTTCCATCATTCTCTTCTGACATGCGGCCCATACTTCAATTTCCATTTCTTATTCCCTTCATGTTTTCTGCTCCTTTCTCTTCCCACCTCTCTATCTTGTTGCTTCCACCTCCCTCCTTCCCCTTACCCTCTGTCTTACATGGATCTAACTATCTTTTGTGCTCTACATTGTTTGGCCTGAACATTGCATCTTAGAAGTTCAGTCATGAAATAGGACAATGCAGCCAGTGAACTAGCATCGCAATAACGCATCTTAAAAATATTCCATAATGCAGTTGGTTTTTGTACTGCATGATTTAGAAAAACTATTCTGTGGCTGTCCAGTATGTGGCTTCGCATCGTTCACTAATGGTGTAGTGCTTGTCAAATCACATTGACTGCTTGATGTCCAAAATTCACATTCTTCAAAATTTGTGTAGTTCAACCAAAGCATGGTAATATCAATACCTCATTATTTGCTCGAGTGAAAGGCTCAAAGGGGATTGGAGCATGGGTAAAGGACATAGCTCAAATAGCCTTGACTTCCCACTGATAGCCCACTTCTAGATTAGATTTCTTAGTTATCAGCGGATATTTTCCATCTCCCCAATAATTGTCTCACCTATTTTATTATTGAAATGTATGGCACTGGAAAAAACACAGCAGATCAGGTAGCATTCGAAGAGTAGAAGAGTCGACATTTTGGACATAAGCCTTTCACCTGTTTCATTCTCCACACGTGAAACATTTGCTTGTTGGAAAAATAACATCAATACTCCATTATTGATAGTTAACTATGACATTTATATTTAAGTAGCGAAACGTGTTGTGCTGGAAAAGCACAGCAGGTCAGGCACCATTCGAGGAGAATTGATGTTTCGGACATAAGCCCTTCATCAGGAATACATATATTTAAGTAGCCTATCTTTGAATTACATTGTTATGTTAATGCCTTCCTTTGAAAGATGCTTCTCATCTGGCCTGAACTATCTTGCGCCAAAAAACAAAAGTATGTCAGTATAGCAAGTTTATTATTTCATCAACAAGTCCCATAATTATTTCATATCTACTTTTTAAATACTTGTCATTCTTGTCCTAGAAGTACGCAATGAAGCCACTGGCACACAGTAGGATTTAACAAACATCAAAGACAATAAATGATCAATTAAAATGCCTCTTGCAATGTTGAGGGAAAATGTTGTCTTGGAGTCCAGGAATGTTTTAAACAGTGCTACACAGCTTGAATGCCTACCTGAAAAATATTCAACATCTCATCCAAGGTGGCAGTTCCAATAACACAGAACTCCTTCAGAGCTGGAAGACCTGGAACGTGAGCTTATGGTCAAAAGGTGTGAATTCAAAGATAAACTGATGATTGAAGAAAGCACTTAATGCATGATAGGATTGGAAGAAACTCATCATTGTGAGCTTTGTGCATTACGAAGGGGACGATATATGTCAGACAAAATTTATATATATGGTATTATTCAATTGAGCATAAATGATTATAAATTTTATTCATACTTATCTAATATTAACAGTGACATGATATTTACAAAGACATAAAATGAACTAATAGATAAAAATCAGTTTTAGAGAATGAATAAAGTAAGTTGGCAATTTCAAGGTATTATGACTTGAGCTGACATGCTGCCTTAAATGTTCTGTAATTTGTTATAGTCCAGTCTCTTTGGTCTTTTACAGCAATTTTGAATGTAATTACTACCAAGATTCAAGTATAACACAGATTGTAAGGGACAAAATTTTGTCAGATATTAATGCATGCTCTTTCTACCAATTTGGATCTAATCCTTGAAACATTCAATCTTCCAATTTAACAATATCAATTAAGTAGCAACCTTAGTAGCAATGTAAAGATAAGAGAAAATTTGGAGGCCAATGGGCTGAGAAGTGGCAGATGGATTTTAATTCAGATAAATGCGAGGTGCTGCTTTTTGGGAAAGCAAATCTTAATAGGACTTATACACTTAATGGTAAGGTCCTAGGGTGCGTTGCTAAACAAAAAGACCTTGAAGTGCAGGTTCATAGCTCCTTGAAAGTGACTCGAATGTAGATAGGATAATGAAGGCGGCGTTTGGTATGCTTTCCTTTATTAGTCAGAGTATTGAGTTGGGAGGTCATGTTGTGGCTGTACAGGACATTGGTTAGGCCACTGTTGGAATATTGTATGCAATTCTGGTCTCCTTCCTATCGGAAAGCTGTTGTGAAACTTGAAAGGGTTCAGAAAAGATTTATAAGAATATTGCCAGGGTTGGAGGATCTGAGCTACAGGGAGAGGCTGAACAGGCTGGGGCTGTTTTCCCTGGAGCGTCGGAAGCTGAGGGGTGACCTCATAGAGGGGCATGGATAGGATAAATAGGCATTTTTTTTTCTCTGGGGTGAGGGAGTCCAGAGGTAGAGGGCATAGGTTTAGGGTGAGAGGGGAACGATATAAAAGAGACATAACGGGAAATCTTTTCACACAGAGGGTGGTACATGTATGGAATGACCTGCCACAAGAAGTGGTGGAGGCTGGTACAATTGCAACATTTAAAAGGCATTTGGATGGGTATATGAATAGGAAGAGTTTGGAGGGATATGGGTGGGGTGCTGGCAGGTGGGACTAGATTGGGTTGGGATATCTGATCAGCATGGATGGGTAGGACTGAAGGGTTTGTTTCCTTGCCGTACTTCTCCATGACTCAATTTGAAGAAGACAGTGAATTGCAGAATTCATAATGACTTTAACTGATGGAATGTATTTCCTCTGTCCTAATGCAGCAGTTTAAATACATGATGCCTTTCTCTGTTTGCTGATGAGATGTGAAGGTCATGGTGGCAAGAAGCATTTATTACTAAATCCTAAATGCTCGTGCAAAGATGATGGTAAGCTGCAGCTTTGTACCATTGAATTCCATCTGCTACAATACACCCAATAGTGTTGTTAAATATGGATAGGTAAGTCATTCCAGAAATTCAACACCATGACAGTGATGGAACAGCAATATAGTTCCAAGTTAGAATGGTATGTGACTTCAGAGGGGAGCTTGCAGTTGGACATGCTTCCATGTGTCTGCTGTCCTGTTCTTCTTACAAAGACGGTAATGTCTTTGTAATGAGATGTCTTTGTAATGTCTTTGTTATGTACAATGAGATAGGTATGAATGGGGACAAAAAAACAATTAATGGAGAAATCTGGGCTACTGATGACTTGCTTAATGATCTTATACTGACTGTATTGACCAAATGAGTTAACAGAACTGGCTCAGAAACCGCCTAACACAATGAGTTGGAATTCTGCAGTTACCATAACTCACTGGGGTAGTGCACTGGAAAATCAAATTCTGACCAACATCAAGAGTACATTTTCTGATTAGAAGTTATAATCAACACTTCCTCAATTTTTGGTGGGACCTTGATGCAGTTATATGAAGTGTTCAGAGGCATCAGAAGATGTGACTGTTACTATGGATTGAAACCTACATTTTTTTCCCCCTAAGTCTGAATGGTGCAAAGTTTTTGGAGTGTTTCTCAACATGAGGCCTAGCAAATTCTCTTGCCCTATCTTAGGAAATTTGCTTCATTAATTAATTACCATGTCCCTATGGTGTCTCTCCTTTCTGATTTTCAGTCGAAAGTGTGGTGCTGGAAAAGCACAGCAGGTCAGGCAGGATCCGAGGAGCAGGCGAATCAATGTTTTGGGCATAAGCTCTTCATCAGGAATGAGGCTGATGAAGGGCTATTGCCTGAAACGTCGATTCCCTTGCTCCTTGGATGCTGCCCAACCTGCTGTGCTTTTCCAGCACCACATTCTTGACTCTGATCTCCAGCATCTGCAGTCCTCACTTTCTTCTTTCTGATTTTCGCCCCATCTTACCACATGCCATTCCCTGAACTACTTGCCATTTAGTGGATATCTGCCTTGGATGCACTCAAGGAGTTCATTCAAGGATGCATCCCTTGCATCCATGCCATTTTTTAAAAGCCTGTTGTGCACCTGGACAAGCACTAACATTCAGAAGCTGCCCTGCTCATTGATGACAGAATCGCAACATGGCAGAGAAGTGGAAAAGGATAAAATGTTTTTCCAACAGGGACTGAGAGATAGTACAAGAGGATTGCCAGAAGAGGTTGTGCCACCTGACCTTGGAATATGAAGTGACCATGCCTGTTGTGATCTTACACTGCATCCACCCCCACCTGCTTTGAAGTCAGGGTGCTCTTGCCCTTGGACAAAGCCCTCCCCACAATTCACTCTCCACAATAATGGTTCATCTTCTCCCCCCTTGCATATGCTTTTTGTCCTCTGTGCTGTGCTCATGCCCAGAGTCTGTCACTCCTAGTCCTAATGACTAAACTGCTGAGTCTCAGTAATACAGCTACAACTACTTGACACCCATTTGGCCCTTAGTTTCTTTGTAAAGATCCAATGGATTGACTGTAATCTGATCTCTTGACTGACATGAGCGGAAAACTCCGTTCAGGCGAAATGCAGATCTCTGACCATTTCCTATGAATCCATGTATCTCCCTAATGCTTTAGCCCTATTCTCTGGATTTGGTACTACAGAGGCAATGGACTAACCATGATCTGGTCCTGGGACTTTAGAGGCATAGGCTTTCTGACTGTGACCACTCTGACCAGAAGTCTGACCATGGCTGATGCCTTTGACTTACTGTGCCAGAACCTGAAGTCCATTGTTGCCTCCATGGACTTCAGTGAAGGTTACCTTCTAAGAGTTGAATACATGGCCGCCTGCTTAACACACATTAAGTATATTTATTGCGTAGTGTCCTGGCATATGGAGCAGGTGTGAGATTGATGTAGCTACATATGCTGCCCCTAAGCTGAGGACAGCTTGAAAACAATGCAAGTTGCCTGTTTGTGTGTCTGTGCTTTTTGGAGGAGAAAGTGAAGTCTGCAGATGCTGGAGATCAGAGCTGAAAATGTGTTGCTGGAAAAGCGCAGCAGGTCAGGCAGCATTCAGGGAACAAGAGAATCGACGTTTCGGGCGTAAGCCCTTCTTCAGGAAGCCCTTCTGTGCTTTTTGACTTGGCAAGACAAGACAAGGGCTGAAAAACACAGTTACCATGAGCATGTGAGTGGTGATAAGTGAATGAATGCTGAGAGGGCAAGTGAGCATCCCTTTGATGCAGCCTGGTCCGGTCTGTGAGCTGAGTGCTTCCCCCGTGTACAAATTATCCTTGATACAGCCTTTTAATGCTAGTTGTGGTGAGTCTAGCAATGTGAGTCTGAATAGTATGATGGTAGACTAGTTCTGGATGCCACTGTCCATGAAGGAGGAGTGCATACACATGGTGACATGCTTCGTGCCCTGATATGTTGTTGCCTGGTGTCTATTACTGAGGTGATTTGGAGCAAGCAGCAAGCTGAATCTTTAAGCTATTATCCCCAGATTCCTGGCTGGGTTTTCCTGACATATATCTTGTGTCACAAGTTTGATAAGATAGGAGTCTAAATATTAATCAGAGTGATTTGTGGCCTTAACAAGGTGTTCAACAAGCAATAATAACCATCAATTGGCATCTCTCCACTGCCTAGTGACAGTTTGCCATGCTATTTGTGAATAGCGTAAAAGATGGAGAGAGATTATCTCGAGATGTGTCTTTATAAGATATCTCGCCCTAGACCAAACACTGAGACCACTATAAGATTGTGACTTATGTACCTGTAAAAAAAAATCTTGTTATGGTAAGGATGGTCATGAAAGCAATCATCGATTGTTGTAGAACGCATTTAGTTCATTTTTGCATGGGAAATCTGCCATCCTTACCTGGTCTGGCCTGTGTGTGACTCCAGACTCACAGCAATGTGGTTGCCTCTCAACTGCTCTCTGAAAGAGCTGAGCAAGTCACTCAGCTCAAGACAATTGGGGATGGACAACAAATACTGGCCTTTCCACCAATGTCCACATCCTATGAAAGAATAAAGAAAATAAAGCGCGGGATTTCAAAAAAAAAGTCTTATTTTGAGAAAACATAGGCAGATACTTTTACATAATTTTTACTTAGGTAGATAAAACAGTGAAAGCCAAGTACACATGGACATAAATCTGAATTATGTGACTGCCCAAAGTAAGTTTTCTATTTGCGTTAAGAAATTAAAGCGAAACCCAAAATAATTTAATTTTACTTACTAATCGCTGAACAGATGAGTGTGACAGTTCGAGTCCTGAGCCAACTCAAACTGAACTTGTTTATTTTGTATGGTCTGCCTGCCACATGTTTTCTATCATGTCTGTTTTGGTACAGTTATTGTTCCCGTGGAGTGCGATGATGTCTCACTCACTTCCTGTAGGTGTCTGTTGTGGAGCTCAGCTGGTCACGTTACTCCCCCTCGCAGTTTATTTCAGATTCCCGGAACATAAGTCACTTCGCAAGTTCAGAGCTTGTGTCGAGGGTTTTAAACCTTGTGTCCGTCCATATTCTCTGTCTCCGGAGCGAATTAGTGGAGAAGGGGAGTGGAGCTTCATCTTCCCATGTGATGGTGAAAGGGAACGTCAGATGATCTTATAAATTGAAAAGACCAATGTAAGTTGTTACAGGGTACGCGCTATATCGACCAGAACACCGCCCGTGTTGCGATTCCCCTCTACATTCCACTGAGTGAAGGTGAGTCGAGGATCAGAGACAGCACAAGTGCGCAGCTGAGCAATGGCCAGATACATACTGAAACTGAGACAGACATCCAATTAAGAATTGGTTACAAGATGAGTGTTGTGTATGTATATATGAAATGGCCTCTTGCCATTAGGACAGCTATCCGGAGAAAAAAGGTAACGGTCACTGCTTCTCTTATTTTTCATATTGAATTATCGGGCATATAATGCAGCCTTCACTTTCCCTTGCATCCTCTGCTCACAGTTTTCAGTGTTTGGGAATATCCCAGATAGATGCTTTCCCAGCTGGAGACATTTTGTGGAGAAGAGCTTAATCCAGACTTTGCAATTTTCTGGATTTGCTCTAAAGCATTCTGGTTCTGTAATTACTGTTTAGCAGTAAGTAATACTGAGCTTTTTCTATTCAATTTATATAACTGTCATGAATGCAAACAACCCTTTTTGCCTCCTTTCTCAGCCCCAAGAGCCCAAGACTTCTAGTCTTATAATTCTGACCACTGGTCTGGGGATTTAAGGACTGTCTCCAGGATGCTCCAGCCAAGGTCAGCAAATAGCTTTGAACAATTATTTCAGATAATTCGTTCTTGTCCTGTCCATGTGCCTGTTTTCAGGATGAATTGATGTTTCTCATATTTTTATGAAGTCTAAAGCTCATAGAATCATATAAGACTGTATGAGACCTTATGGCCCATCACATTAGTGGTAGGCTTATTGCACTATATTTTAGAATATACCTGCATAAAAGAACATCCTGATGCCGCCTTTGTAGCTCCTTCCTTATTACTGGAATAACTTCACTCATTCATTAGATATTTATATCACATTAGTTCATTTTAACTCACTTGGTGAAGGATAAGAATTGTGTGGCTCCATCTAAAGGACCTGCTTCTTGACCAAGAGAAAGCATAATGTATATGTCCAAAATCCATAAGATCACCAGGAGCAATGTCTCTGCTTGCTTATACTCAGAGGTATTCCCGCAGGATTGTGGAATGTGAGCATAGCAAGAAGGCTTTGCAGAGATCTTTGGCACTACACAACCTCTGAGAGGCTTCTCCTAATCTGCTTTTCTAATTGTGGTGGGAGACCATCAACTACATTGCTTCTCCAGGGCTTTCATCAATGGAGAACATTATAAATATTATATCCCTTGTTGTGCAGTAGAGTCAATTGGAGTACTGGTTTAACATGGAAATAAATATTTAGTTTAGATTAGGTTAATTACAGTATGGAAACATGCCCTTCGGCCCAACAAGTCCACACCAACCGTCCAAAGAGTAACCCACCCAGACCCATTCCCCTACATTTACCCCTGACTAACACACCTATGGACAATTTAGCATAGCCAATTCACCTGACCAGCATATCTTTGGAATTTGGGTCAAAACTGGAGCATCTGGAGGAAATCCACAGAGACACGGGGAGAATGTGGAAACTCCACACAGACAGTCACCCAATGCAGGAATTGAACCCAGGTCCCTGATGCTGTGAGGCAGCAGTGCTAACCACTGAGTGACCATGCCACCCTATGCTATATAGGTCATGCTATATAGATCATATAACATTTTCTTATGTTTCCTAAACATTGTATGATATTCAATATGAAAATACCAATGATCAGATTGAAAGCAGAGCTGTGAAAGTTTGTATATGTCTCTTGTGCCCTAGAAATGAATGTAATGTTCCAGACATCTGCCCAATGCCCTGCTGAGCTTCAGTATGATATCTCCAAATGTAAACACAACTGAAAAGGTAATATAACTCGGCATCCAGATATTCTTGTTCTTTTAACATTTAATTAACTTTTCAAAATTTTGATAAACAATTTAATTGTTTGTCTGTGTGTGTAATGGTCAATGCTACATAATTGGAATATTATATTAGCCATATCTTTAGTTTCATATTAAATGAGACCATCTAGAATTTGGTTGATGTTAACTAGACTTTCTCCTTCTTTGGGCATTTTCCTGTGATTAAAATAAACTTATGGTCATGACTGACTAAGCCAGTATTTTTGTTAATCTTTAATTGCCCTTGAGAAGGTGGTAGTGGGAATTACCTTATTGACCTATTGCAGTATTTGCAGTACATATATGTACTGGTAGGGAGGGACTTCCAGGATTTTAACCCAGCAATGATAAAGGAGTGATGCTGTATTTCCAAGTTAAGATGGTTTGTAATTCAAAGGAGAACATGAAGTTGGTGATGTTTCCACTCATCTGCTGCCCTTGCAGGTGTTAGAAGCTGCAGTAGAAAAAAACCTTGACAAGTGCCTCCAGTTCACCTTGCAGATGGTGTACACTGCTGTCATTATGATGGTGGAGTGAGTGAATGTTGAATTTGGTGTTTGGGATGCAATCAAGTGGATTACTTTGTTCTGGATTTGGAGATGCCGGTGTTGGACTGGGGTATACAAAGTTAAAAATCACACAACACCAGGTTATAGTCCAACAGATTTAATTGGAAGCACACTAGCTTTCGGAGCGACACTCCTTCATCATCTGATGAAGGAGCGTCGCTCCGAAAGCTAGTGTGCTTCCAATTAAACCTGTTGGACTATAACCTGGTGTTGTGTGATTTTTAACTTTGTTCTGGATGATATTGAGCTTCCTGAGTGTAGTTGGAGCTGCACACATCCAGACGAGTATTCCATCACATTCCAGAATGGCGTGGTGGACAGTCTTTAGGGAGTTAGAAGATGAATTGCTTGCAGCAGTATAGCAGCAGACCTGATTTTGCAGCTACAGCATTTATATGACTAGTTCAATTCAGTTTCTGGTCAATGGTAATCACTGGGATGTTACTGATAATGGTTTCAATGATAGTTATGCCATTGATTTGTCAAAGGGAGGTAAATAAACTTACCCTTACTTATTGGGGATTGCTAGAGCCTTGCACTTGTCGGGTACAATTGTTGCTTGTGTAGCTGTCCAATCCCAAATTTTGTCCAGATCTAGCTGTATATGAGTATGGACTGCTTCAGTATCTGAACAGTTGCAAATGATGCTGAACGTTGCGCAATCATCAGCACACATCCGTATCGCTGACCTTGTAATGGAGTGAAAGTAATTAATTAAAAGCTGAAGATGGTTGGTCCTAGCACACTACTCTGAAGAAGTACAGTGATGTCTTTAGGCTTAAGATGTTTGCCTCATGCTAAATATGACTCCAACAAAATTGAATGGAACCTTGTTGTAGATGTTGTTATAAAATTGTCTTATTAAAACTAATCATTTGCAGAATTTATCTGTATTTTAGTGTTTCCTGCTCAGTAAAAAAAAATCACAAGCATCAACAACCAAATCAGCAGCTGATCTCAATGTCATGTGGTTACCAGGTAACATCCAGAATAACAGTCTATATCACCGCCCAACTGGAATGGCAATGTAGTTTGTTTCATAATTCAAAAATTATATCTAGAAAGCATTATTTTAAAATAGGGACATATTGTACCTAGGGAAATAGTTTATTTTGTAAGGAAAAAAATATTTTTATTTTATTCTTAAATGCACTTTCCTGTCTCTGCATGTTCTGAAGCTGGCAGCTATAATTAAGTGAAATTCTTAACATAGATACAGGTTGTTGCAATGGTTGCTACATTTCATCCTGCATAGAAACAAGTGTAGACTTTGATACAAATTTCCAATAGGTCAATCTAAACAGTTCAAGCGAAACTTAAAACAGTTTTAGGCAGTTGGTTGGATACATTTAACCAGTGGGTTGCTATCTCTGCCTTTTTGGTCATAACAGTGGAAGAGACACTGGATGCTATTGTTGACAATCTACAGGCAGTCAGTGTTCTGGAAAAGTCTTGAGGAGCTGAGAAGGTGACAGAATGTTAAACAATTGTCTTCCAATCCTGTATTCATTTTGTGGTGAAGATATAGAGCAATCAGTATCCACAAGCATCAAGTATTTTTTGTTTTTGAAAACTAATATCACAAATTAACCAGAGAGCTCAGCTTGGAAACTGAAAACCCTGCAACTTCTCACCATGGCCACAGATTTTCTGTTTGTATGTCATGTGAAAATCTTCAAAATAATCCAATATTCTCACACAACTTTTGTCAGAGAAAAGAGCAACCGAAGAGGATATCTCCATATAGCAAAATTGTTGTGGGTGGCTTTGGGCAGCTCATTGAAGTCCTAATAGCTATTTGGTACTGGAGAGTGTGGTAAAAGAAACCCATAGAAACATTAGCTTGGTACAGCAGAGAAATATTTGAGCTTGGAAAAATGCAGGCACAGTGTTAGATAAATGAAGCTAGCTGTCTGCAATCATATCCTTTGAATAGGTTTACAATTGTAGCATCAGAGGTTTCAGAGAAATCTATGGGATCTATCTTGACTGTACATGTCATTTGAATGTGCTCTGTGGAATGTTTGACCACAGTTTGTCTCTTACTCTTCTTTACCTCATGTTAATTCTGGATGTTAGAGTATATATTTTGAATATACACACATTGTGGATTTTTTTAACTGTCTAACATTACATTCTGAAATGTATTTTGCTTGTTCAAAATCATGCAATATTGTGGTTTTATTTTCTTAGTAGGTATCTGAGATGAATAGAGGATGGAATAAAAGCTAGGGATAAGTTACTCACTGTCAGATCAATACGTGTTCACACACCAGTAATGTTTTTCCTTCTCCCCAGCTGGCACCCCCTTCCCCAGAGTGGAGACTGAGCTGACCCTCTCTGCCATTGCTCTGTGCAGTTTTGCATATCATAATTTGCCAGTCCTGTTCCATTCCATCACAAAACCCTATCTCTTTGTATTCCTTTCATGCAAGAGCATGTGAAGGTCCCATGCTACAAAGCTTAGCTAATGTCCT
Organism: Chiloscyllium plagiosum; assembly: GCF_037043375.1. Classification (NCBI taxonomy): domain Eukaryota; kingdom Metazoa; phylum Chordata; class Chondrichthyes; order Orectolobiformes; family Hemiscylliidae; genus Chiloscyllium; species Chiloscyllium plagiosum. Next base: position 28,637,486 of record NW_028270140.1, read on the forward strand.
GACCAACATCCCTCCCCCAACTGACACCACCAAAAACAGATCAACTTATCATTTGTTTTGTTAGTTTCGGCATGTGTATAAATTTGATGACATATTTATCTACCTCCCAGTCATTTCACTTCAAGCTTATTTGTTGTTTTGAGAGCCACGTTAAAATATTTCATAAATAAAAACTTTCTGTTCTTCCTTCTTACTTTGCTCATGATTTTCAGTATCTCAATATTCATTGCCTGTTTTGGGTGATTCTTAAATAAATAAGTGCACATTGTTTTAAAATCCTGTTTTTTTTCTCCCGAATACAATGCAATATTTCAATACCTGCTGATGCTTGCACAGCTTGTCACCTCTGTTTGCTGCAATATAATTCAAAATTTACATCTTTACCAATGCTCCAAGCAAAATTGTGTACATTTTATTGCTGTTGGTTACATGTTGCCAAGGTAGAATGATTGCCATGGTAGACTGCCTAACACCAGTCATTGCTACTCGAAAGTAAGTGAAGCATTTTGACACATTTATCACAGATATGGCTACATTCTATTTAAGTGAAAATATTTTTCTCACCAAGGAGATGTTTTATCATTCAAAATGGGGCATTAAATAAAAGTGATGAACTACTGATTCATTTTGGCTGAATAAATTTAATTCTATTTTTATTGTTTGAGAATGTTGGATTATTTTGAAGATTTTCAGTAGCCACATGACATGCAAACAGAAAATCTGTGGCCATGATGTGAGGTTGCAGGGCTTTCAGTTTCCAAGCTGAGCTCTCTGATTAATTTGTGATGTTAGTTTCCATAGAAAAATAACACTTGATGCTTGTGGATACTGATTGCTCTGCATCTTGACAACAAAATGAATACAGAATTGAAAGGCAATTGTTTCATTTGTTCCATGTCTTTCTTTCCATCTTTATTGGCTTTGAACTTTTTCAGCGAATGACTACATTGAGTTGCTGTTGATTTTGTCAACATACTGTTCGTGGGCACAATTACTCAGTAATGCTAGTTGGAAAACTATTTACTTTTCATTGTCGATGCAAAACAGGGAGAAGCAGCTCCAAGATGCCCAGGAACTGACTGCGGCTAAGGGCTTTTCCATGAATGCTGCAGCTTCAAAGAAACCAAAAGCAGCGACGATGCTATTTTTAATTTGTAAATGATCTATGCTGTGATGTGGCTTTTAAGTGTGTGGGGGCACTCCGGTGTAATTTCTCCCTTGTCCTAAAGGCGGCTCCAGAATACTTGGAGGCAGAAATGTAACTAATTCATTTCCCATATTGTAGAAGAGTGGTAACAGAGTTAGAATACCCTGTGAATACACTGATATAATTATGCTCTGTTTATGTAACGAAAGCACAGCAATGTGAACAAATGCAATGACGGTCAGCTCGTACTGAGCATCACTCTCCTCCCTGACACTGGCCCATTTTTACGATCTTCAAAGGATGCCATTTGGTTTCTGGTTCCTGTGTCGGTTTTCTGAAAGAGAATCTGCCCCGTTACCCCCTTCTTTAAATGACTTGTCCAATATTCATTTACTTCTCTGTTCGACATTTAGACTCGAACCCTGATTCTGAGGAAGCTTTCCACGTCCTAAGAACTTTTTGCATATGCAAAGATTTTCCTCACCTCCCATTTGTCTCTGACAGATGGTCTTGAACCAAAGCCCTCTAGTTACAGTCTTGGAAGCCAATATCAAACCCCCTAGTCGTTTTGCAGTCTCTCTGGAGCAGGTGTGCTGTTGTTTGAGTTCCTGGCTGACTTCAGTCAAAGCCAGGCTACATTGTGGAATCCACACTCCTCCAATATCAAACGATGGTCAAAATAAAAAGACGTTCCCTCGTGGATAACCGCCGAATTTGATTCTTTGTAGCGCAGTACATTAAAAGTGTCATAAATATCTCGCCAGTGTTTGCCAGTAAGCAGACAATCATGTCAGGAGTCTGAGAGAGAGAGACAGAGAGGGAGGCGGGACGGACCTGTACTGGTTGGCGGTGCCTTCACACTGGCACATGTACTGAAATGCTGCTGTTGAATTTTGTGGACTCGGTTTGTTGCTCATTCTGCCTGAAAAGTGGAAGGCGGGCACATGCTGACACTGGGCACCCCTCCACCCACGCCTGCTTTTGGAAACCGCGCCCGTCTCCTGAAAGCATTGTCTGTTTCTCACTACCGTTTATCTTATACTTTAAGGGGCATTGAACTCAGTCCAACCCCCGGAGCAACGGGATGCTTATCAACTGAGCAGAGCGTTTCGGTTTTGCGGGTTATGCAAGACCTAAGGAATTGTCGCTCCTTTATCATTGTTGGTTCATTAGTCCCGGTCTGTCTCACCTAAGAGGAGGTAAGAGGCCAGTCGGTGTGATTGTGGTGTGCGGCTGCTTTTATTTGCAATAATCCGACTTGTGTTGTTCGGAAATTATAAACCACTGCACTTCAGTTCCCCCCAAAGCAGGAAGTTTTGGTTCCTGTTGAACGCCACATGTGAGAGGTAGTAACGCACTCGCTCTGTGATATTTGTCTTTTGCAAACCGAAGGAGTAGTAGCCACGATGATGCAGAACGAACGTCTCAGCAGACTCCCTATTGTACTATAGAGGCTAAAACAACAGCAGGACATTAAGTGTTGGCTGGATCTAACATTGTTTTGCCTTTGATTTGTTGAAAGAGCAACATTGTCGCACAGATTTAGATTAAAATTTAACCTGACGATTAATCGAGGGGGGAGGGTCAGTGAATCACTTTGGAGGATATGATTTTTGAGAGATTGAGGCAATTACTGAATAGATTGTTCATCATTAGACGGGCTGGCAGCTTGCCAGCTGCAGTGACTATCGCCTTGTGATTCTGGCCTTTCTGACGGCAGATGGAAATCCTGACCCGTTTCTAAAACCTCACCCTCCGACCCGTTTGCGAGTTTCTGTGGGAACGTTAATCCAATCTGTCGCTTCGTATTATTGAGCTACTGCCCCCCCCCCCCCCCCCACTCACATTTGTGTTATGTAGAAACGTTGCCTGAGTGCGAGCTATCATATTATATTTGACAGTCTCCATGCGTTGATGTATAGTGACGGACAATTCAGACACAGGGACATCTCAGGACGTGGGGTCACTTGTCTTACTTTACAGCGAGGCGAAAGTGAGGACTGCAGATGCAGAGTGTGGTGCTGCAAAAGTACAGCAGGTCAGGCAGCATCGGAAGAGCAGGAGAATCGACGTTTCGGGCAAAAACCCTTCATCAGGAATGGGGCTGAGAGCTTCGGGGGCGGTGAGATAAATGGGAGTGTGTTGAGGCTTTGGGGAAGGTAGCTGACAGTGCGATAGTTGGGTGGAGGTGGGGTAATGTGATAAGTTGGAGGGGAGGGTGGAACGAATAGATGGGAAGGAAGATGGACAGGTAGGACAGGTCATGCGGGCAGTGCTGAGCTGGAAGGTTGGAACTGGGGTAAGGTGGAGGGAGGGGAAATGAGGAAACTAGTTAAATCCACATTGATGCCGTGGGGTTGGAGGGTCCCGAGGTGGAAAATGAGGCGTTCTTCGTCCAGGTGTTGGTTGGAAAGGGAGTAGTGATGGAGGAGGCCTAGGACCTGCATATCCTCGTCAGAGTGGGAGGGGGAGTTGAAGTGTTCGGCCACGGGGCAGTGGGGTTGATTGGTACGGGTGTCCCGGAGATGTCCTCTGAAGCGCTCTGCAAGTAGGCGTCCTTTCTCCCCAATGTAGAACAGACCGCATCGGGAGCAACGGATACAGTAAATGACATGTGTGGAAGTGCAGGTGAAACTTTGATGGATGTGGAAGGCTCATTTGGGGCCTTGGACGGAGGTGAGGGGGGAGGTGTGGGCGCAGGTTTTGCAGTTCTTGCGGTGGCAGGGGAAGGAACCGGAAGAGGAGAGTGGGTTGTTGGGGATGTGAACCTGACGAGATAGTTGTGGAGAGAACATTTTTTACAGAAAGCGGATAGAGGTGGGGAGGGAAATATATGTCTGGTGGTGGGGTCCGTTTGTAAGTGGCAGAAATGATAGAGTGTAATGTGATGTATATGGAGGTTGGTGGGATGGAAGTTGAGGACCAGGGAGATTCTGTCCTTCTTGCGGTTGAAAGGGTGGGATTCGAGGGCAGAGGTGCGGTAAGTCAATGAGATGCGCTGGAGGGCATAAGCAACCACGTGGGAGGGGAAATGGCAGTCTTTAAAGAAGGAGGCCATCTGACATGTTCTGTGGTGAAACTGGTCCTCCTGGGAGCAGATGCGGTGGAGGTAAAGGAATTGGGAATAAGGGATAGCTAGGAGTTACTAGACAGCAATCAGGAAAGAGCATTTTTGCAATATTTGGTTCTGCCTTGTTTGATATTACCTTCCAGAACTGCAATCTTTACTACAGAAAAGTACAAGGTATCAGAAACACAGGAACACTACCACTTACAAGTTCCTATCCAAGCTATGCACCATTCTAACATGGAACTACATTACTGTTCTTTCACTGTGTCTGGAGTCAAACTCCTAGACTCCCTTTCTAACAGCATTTGATTTGATTTATTGTCACGTGTGCCTAAGTACAATGAAAAGCTTTGTTTATGAGCAGTTCTGGCAGTTCATAGTAAGAAAGTTGTGGAGGTGCATGTGTTCCACTGGGGTGGACAAATTTAAAAATCACAACACCAGGTCATAGTTCACAGGTTTATTTGCAAGGACAAGCTTTCGGAGTGCTGCTCCATTGTCAAATAGCTAGTGTGGCTGGACTTACTGATTAAAGACTTAACAGCAATCTAAGTTTTTTTCAATACATCACCTCAGTTGGATGATATTTTGAGCTTTTACTATAAATTCTGTGCCCTATGATTCTCCCCCACTTGCTACCTGATGAAGGAGCAGTGCGTCGAAAGCTTGTACTTTCAATAAACCTGTTGTACTATAATCTGATGTTGTATGATTTTTAACATAGCAAGGGAATACTGATCATAGGGTGAAAAAAAAACTGGGACAGAGGCATACAGGTTACATAGCACAGGGCATGCGCTAGGCAAGATTAACATTAGCAATCAGCATTATTTGACATTAGACAGTCCATTCATCAGTCTAACAGCGGCAGGAAAGAAGCTGTTCTTGAATCTGTTGGCGCATGTTCAAGCTTCTGCCTGATGGAAGAGGTTGTAAGAGAGCATTACTGGGGTGGGATGAGTCTTTAATGTTGGCATTCTACGGTACCAAACTGTATAAATGGCGTCCATGAATGGAAAGGTGGCTTCCATGATAGTCTGGGCTGTGCACACAAACGTTTGTAGTTTCTTATGGTCCTGGGCAGATTAGTTACCATACCAGACTGTTATGTACCCAGAGAGTCAAAGTTGGTGAGGGTCCATATGGGCATGCCAAATTTCCTGAGCTGCCTGAGGAAGAAGAGGCATTGCTGCTCCTTCTTCACTGTCACATCTACAGTTGGTTCTGCTATAATGTGTGTTTCTTCAATGTGAATTGGCTTTTATGCAATTGAATTTAGATCATTATTTATAGAATGCAAACTTTCCTCACCTTTATTGGTTATAATGCGATTCCGACCCAATTAGATTAAATGATGTGGCTGTTGTGCAATTTTCTTATATTGCGAGATTGCACGAGAATGGAATTCGCACATTATACCAGAACATGGAAGGTCCATGACAGGTTGTCGATTATTGTCACTCTTTGGAACTTGACGCTCTCAACCCTCTCAGCCTCAGCTCTGTTGCTGTAGATGGGATCATGTTATCCTCTATTCTTTCTGAAGTCAATGAGCAGTTCTTTAGTTTGGCCGATGATGAGAGAGGGGTTGTTATCACTGCACCATGTCACCAAGCCTTCTATGTCCTTTCTGTATCTGACATCATTGTTGTTTGATATCTGACCTACCAGGTGGTATCATCAGCAAACTTGTAGCTGGCGATCATTTGAAATTTGGCAACACAGTCATGGGTATACAGGGAGTACAGTAGCGGGCTGAGAACATATCCTTGGGAGGCTCTGGTTGTTAAGTGTTATCGTAGAGAAGATGTAGTTGCCTATCTTCACTGATTGTGCTCTGTAGGTCAGAAAGCTGAGGATCCAGTTGCAGAGGGTGGAGTCGAGATCTAGGTCTTAGCGTTTTGAGATCAGTTTGGAGGGTATATGTTGTTGAAGGCGGAGCTGTACTTGATGAGCAGGAGTCTGACGTAGGTGTCCCTGTTCAGGTGATCCAGGGATGAGTGCAGGGCTAGGGAAATGGTGTCCGCTGTGGACCTGCTACATTAGTAGACAAATTGTAGTGGATTGAGGCAGCTGCGAGACTAAAGTTGATGTGGGCCATGAACAGCCACTTAAAGCCCTTCATGACAATGGAGTTCAGAGCCACTGGGTGGTAGTCCTTAAGGCACGTTGCATATATTTTCTTTGATATTGGGATGATGATGGTCATCTTGAAGTGGATGGGGACTACGGCTTGTAGGAGGGTGAGGTTGAAGATGTCAGTGAATACCTCCGCCAGCTGGTTCTCACAGAATCTATGTGCTTAGCCAGAAACTCTGTCCAGGCCTACAGCTTTCCTTGGGTGCTGACAGTGAGCACTGGTGTGATTGGGGATGTTAGAGCAGGTGACACACTGCTGCTGGCATTCTGCCTGAACCAAGCACAGAAAGTATTGAGCGCATCAGGGAGGAATGTGTCTTTGTCCGCTATCTTGCTCTCCTTCATATTGTATCCTGTAATGTTGTTTAGGCCTTGTCTCAGACGGCGGGATCTTGTACAGTTGGTTTAGGCCTCTAACTTTGTCCGGTACTCCCTGTTGGCATCCCTGATGGCTTTGTGGAGATCATATCTGAATTTTCTGTTCAGCTCTGGGTCATCTGACTTAAATGCTGCATGCCTGGTCTTCAGTAGGGAATGTATTTCCAGGTTCATCCAAGGTTCCTGGTTGGGAAAACCCAGATTGACTTTGAGAGTGTCCCAACACAGTGGACTGCAGCGGTTCAAGAAGGCAGCTGGTTATCATCTCCTCAAGGCCAGTTAAGAATGTGCATTAAACCTGGCCCATCTCAGGAAAGAAGAACAATAATTGCAGAAGTCTTTGCCCCTTGAACCACTGGGGGTTTTTTTTAGGATTGCATCAGCAAATTGCAGTTGGTTTCTAAATGGTTTTGTTTGAGGTGTATGTGTTATGGAGTAGGTTATTTAAGATCAGCTCCAGGGAAATTCTTCTCTCTGTTTGTCTTTTGCACTGCTCAAATGTTTAAAACACTGGTAAGCACGCAAGAGAGAGATGGAGAGGATGTGTCCTTTTTATATCCTGGCTGATCTTTCTCTGGCTTTCAGCTTCGAGTCAAATTTTGGGCACTTTTATTCTGCATATGCTGAGTTACCAGTTGCTTCAAACATACTGTCAGAAAACCCAGATGGCAGTGGCAACATTTTCATGGCCACATTAAGAACATACAAGGAAGAGTTTGAATTTATAAAGCATCTTCCAAAGTGTGTCATATTAATGAGTAACTTTTCAAAGTGCAGTTACAATTGTATAATCACTTGTAAGAGTTCATAAACTTAGAAGAAGATTCCTATGAAAGCAATTGAGTTGAAAAAAAACATTTGATCTGTTTTTGTTGTGGTGGTTGAAATGATACTGGTAGCATCCCCAGCTGTACTTGGAATAGTGCCATGGGATATTTTCTTAATATCTCATCCAAACAATGGCACCATTCTCTTTCTCAGTGGTGCATTGCAATGGTTAGATTATGTGATTAAAAGTTTGGATCAGTGCTTGAACTATCATTTTCTGATTTAAAGGCAAGATGTGACCGATTCAGCAAAGCTGACATTTGTAGCTTATTTTATTTTGCACCCCATCAACCATAAAGTAATTTTAATATTTTCATAGTTAACATTTTTAATTAAAAATGAGTCTAATATGGTCCAGTGGAAAACCATACTTAACTTCGTATTTCAGTTCATGCTACTAGCTGAAGTCAGCTTGTGTAGCAGAGGGGTCAGCACTAATGGCTTAATGTGCCTGTGGCTTAACAAGGAGGTTTGCTATGCGGCTGGGTGCACAGAAATCTGAAAGAATGTTGCTTTCTGACTGCCTTCTGATGACCACTCTGCAACTGGTATGTGTATAGTCTTAGCTGCCGATTATACCCCAACATGAATCACTCCTTTTGAGGTGGGGGAGGAAGAGAGACAGGAGAAAAACAGAAATTAAACTAATTTAAAAATTACCGAGATAGTCAAGGGACATCAGAATGTTATAATTATATCACTATTTCCATTCTTGAAAGACATTTTATAATGGTTGATATTAGCGATGTGATAACAGGACATTGAGAAAATGTTAACATGATTGGGGCAGCTTGACAATATAAGGTTAGGTGGTAGAGTAGGTAGGAATAAGGATGTAAATATGCTGCAAGAGAATATCTTTATATTCACTCAAGATATTCACAGACTGGTTTAGCAGACATTATCCTTCCCCAGTTCCCCTTGAAAAGATAGTGGTGAACTGTCTTTTTGAATTACTGCAGTCTTTGAGGCTGCAGGCTAATGAACACCCACAGTGCTGGAAGGAAGGAGTTCAGGATTTTGACCCAGTGACACTTAAGGAACAGCAATGGGTTTCCAAGTCAGGAGTGAGAGATTTGGAGTGGAACTTGCAAATGGTTATTTTTTCCCTTGTATCTGCATTTCCAAATGATAGTGGTTATGGTCATGGTAAGTGCTGTTTAAGGAGATTTAGTCAGTTTCTAAAGTGTACCTTATAGTTGGTACACACTGCTGCTACGGTGCATTGATGGTGGAGGGAGTGAGGAAGAATTAAGTGAGCTGCTTTCTTTTGGAGGGTGCCAAGCATTTTGGGTATCATTGGAGCTGCATTCATCAAGAAAAGTGGAGAAAATTCCTTGACACTCCTGACTTGTGCTTTATAGATGGTGGACGGACTTTGGAGTGTCAATAAATGAGTTATGCAATGCAGAGTTCCTCACCTTTTACCAGCTCCTACAGCTACAGTGTTCACATGTCTAATCCAGTTCAGGTTCTGGTCAATGATATTGATAGTGGGAGATTCAGTGATGCTAACTTCATTAAATTTCAAAGGATGGTCGTTAGATTCTCTTGTTAGAGATGGTCATTGTCTAGCACTTGAGTGGCACAAATGTTGCTTGCCACTCATCAACCAAAGCCTGGATATTGTCCGAATTTTGCTCCATTTGGACATGTTTGGGTATAGGACTCTAGCCTGAGGAACTCTTCCATGATGTCCTGGACCACTGACCTCCAACTTGATCAGTAGTGATGCTGTAGAGCCACTCTTGGTGATGACATTGAAATCCACACTCAGCATGAATTCTGCACCCTCACAACTCTCAGTGCTTCCACCAAGTGGCACTCAATATGGAGAAGTACTGATTCATCAGCCAATTTGGAAGTTGGGAGTGGATTTTTCTTTGCCCACTGATTTGACCTGACTTCATGGGGGTCCAGATTCAATGTTGAAGCCTCCCAATGTAATTCGCATCTGATTGTATCACCATTATGGTGCCATCTCTGCTGGATCTGTTATGCGGGTGGGATCCAGGAATGGTGTTGATGGTGCCTGGGACAGTGTCTGTAAGGTACAAATGTTTGAGTGTGATTATGTCAGGCTGTTACTTGACAATTCTGTGAGATGGCTTTCTCAATTTTGAGAACTAAGCCTCAGATGTTGGCAAGAAGGATTATGCAGGGTCCACAAGACTGAGTTTGCTGTTGTTGTTTCTGGTATCTCAGTTGACAATGGGTGGTCACTCGCTTTTCAGAGAGTTGTGGATACTCAGTCATTGATACATTCAAGACAGTGAATTATAGCATTTAGAATACTAAGAGAATCAAAGGCTTATCAGGATAATGTGAGGAGGTGTTTAATTAGATCAGCCATGTTTGTTTTGAATGATGCAGCAGGTTCAAAACCCACATGCCTTCTCTATCTTGATTTGTTATGTTATTATCATCATTCTTTTAAATATTATGTAACAAATGATATGAAAGGATGTGATTAATTCCGTTACTCACAGAACTGTAACTGTATATGCATGACATGTGATAAACTCGTGATTTGAACTGAAATCGAATTTGACCCAGAAAGAAATAAACACTATTGTGATTTTCCTATAACCACAAAAGCTATCATTTTTCAAAAGTGTCTAGCCAGTATTATAGTTCTATGTGTATTTCTCCAGGTCACTACGTTACTTCAGAGTCAGAAACAGTTGAAAAATTTGCAAAAAAATGTTTAAAAAGTACTATCATATTTTGGGAGATTTTTCCTAAACCCTTTTATGATATTGAAAAATGTGTTTACTGAATCTTTGTGGTATTGTAATGATTAACAAACTCATTAACAACATTTTCAGTAGCAATATTTGTTGCCATTTTGTTTTGATTTTCTTTGAAGGTTTTAGTTTAATTATATTTTTTCTCTTGTTTCTGCTTTTGGATGGCAGCTTTTCATCATCCTACCATCGATACATCCTTTAGAGAAGTATTTCACTTCTTTTCATGTCCCTTTACTCCTGCATGTCAAACATTTTTGACATTTACACTCCCCTCTTTCCCTCCCAATTGCCTACTTTTTATCTTGTTCGTTTTCCTTCCCTTCCCCTACCTATTTCATTTGCTTAAAACCTGCCTCATCTCGAATGTGTTCCAACCCTGGTGAAGGGGCTGGAACTTGAAACAATAACTCTCTTTTTCGCTCTTTCCACAGAGGGTACCAGATCTGCTGAATATTTCCAGCATTTTCTGTTTTGATTTCAGATTTCCAGCATCTGCAATATTTTGCTTTCCTGTCTTTAATGTTTGCATTAATTTCAATTGAAGCAGCAGAGCTTTAAGTGTGCATTTATGCGAGACTGTGGTTCAGCTTCCAGACAGACAGAATCACATTTACATTAACTGGCTTGAATTATTATGCCTGTCCTGGAGTAAACTATGTGCTTGCTCAGAGACAAATGGAAAGAGCCCTGTTTAAAACACTTAACAATGTCCATGTTTCTAGGAAGGAGCTTTAGATGTTCTCAGTGCAGATAGAATATGCTTGTGTTTAATAGACTGCTGTGCAGTTTGTAAACAAAGTCCAAAATCACATTAGCTTTACACTCCATGTGATACCAAATAAATCTCAAGTTGCTGCCATTAGGCCCTGGCTCCCAATTATTGTTTCAAAGTTGGTGTAAATCCAAAATCAATTTGTACCAACACTGGTCTTGTAGTGTTAACTACTGAAATTTTAATTATAAAATATTATGTGATTTCATTATTGAATATGACCTGTACAGCCAGGAAACAAAACCAGACAAAAGACGCGATTCACATCATCAGTTTATATTGTGAATAGCTGGAATCTAGGCACTGATCCATGTGGTATTCCCCTTGAAACTACCTTCCACTCTGAGAGCAACCTATTTATTCCTGCTCTCTGTTTCTTGTCCATTAACCAGTTCTGCATCCATGCCAATATATTACCACTAGTCCCATATACTTTGAATTTGCCATCCTCCAACCTGCTGGGATTGTTCCAGAATTTACAGAATTTTGAAAGATGATAATAAACGCATCCAGTATTTCCTTCGCCACCTCTTTTAGTGTCCTGACATATTCATTACCAGGACTTTATCAGTTTTCAATCCCTTAAATTTCTTGAGCACTTTTTTTAGTAATAATTTTAATTTTATTCCTCTTTCGCAAAAAACTCTTGCTTTAAGAGAATCTTGCCTTAAAAGACTAGCACCTCTGGCAATTTATTTGCATTTTCTTCTGAGAAGACAGAACAAAAATTGTTGTTTAATTGCTCTGCCATCTCTTTGTGCTCCCTTCTCAGATGTAAGAGGCACACATTTTTCAGAAGTCAGGCAATGGACATGAGTAGAAATCAGGCGCCCATTTCCTTCCATTCTGATGTTCCCCTGCCTGAGGGAAGTACAGTCTCTAACTTGAACTTGCTGAGCAAAAGAACAGAAACACACCTCTTTGATTAAACAAGCGATAATGCAAGAAACTTGAAACTGCCCTTAACTCATCTCACCCTCGGCACTGAGCTCAAATTAGGGCCATGATGTGGAGGTGGCTTTCTCAAGTGGGGAGAAAAAGTTGAAATTTTAGAGCAATCTGAATTAGTGATCTTGGTTTTTCACCTTTTAATTTTTCCTTTGGATTGTTTCAGTTTTAAAATTGCATGAGCTAATTTAGATTTTGGGAAGTCAGAAGCAGCAGGTGTATTGCCTTTTGAAGAGGTTGGCAGGTTGTTAATCATCCCCGTTCTGAGAACAGAGGAAGGAGACTGATAGTCTGTAGAATTTGGCCAGGAGCCATTGTGAATAAAGATTTTTTTGATGGCTTTTGTGATATCTCCTTATTGATCTGATGGATGAGGCATGAAATTTTTGTAAACTACTATTGTAGCTGAGGGCAGTGATGGTCAAAAGAATGAGGTTCTGAAATTATAGGGAGCTTGCTGATCCATGTCATGAAATGTATCTTTCTTTCATGAATGTGTAATAAAAGTCACTTCTGTAACCTGAGGTGAAAGATGATGCGGCAGCCTCAAAGACATTGCAATGTGTTTGACTACACCTCTGGGCTACACTGACCTGTGGAGGAAGAATGCATAAATTTCCCTGGCTTAAAGTAGATGATAGCTGTTGTAGTTTCATTTTTTGGTTGTAAATCAAATACAATTGCATTGTCACATTTTGCTGTGATGTGTTCTGAAGTGTCTTTTGAAACTTTCATTCATTCTCTTAGATTCTTAGTAGTGGTGAATTATTATAGAACTAAAGATATTTCAGTACCTGTTTACAAAGAATGCATTGAGAGTCAGTTGTAACTTGATACCTCTAAGTCACAAGACTCTGGGTTCAAGTCCTAGTCCAAGACATGAGCACAAAAATCAGGCTGACACGTTTATGCAGTACAGAGGAAGTTTTGCATTGTTGGGGAATTGTCTTTCCGCGATGTTAAACTGAGGTCCTATCTATTGGATGGATGGTGAAAGGTGTCAAGGCACAATTTTGAAGAAGTGTAGGTGAAGTTATCCTTGGTGTCCTGACTAGTGTTGTCTGAAAACTATCTGAGTAACCAAATTAGCTACCAAAATTAGTAACCAAAATATTTCCTATGTTACAGCAGTGACGACATATCAAAAGTAGATAATTTACTGCAAAGTAATTTGGGATGTCTAGTGCTTGTGAAAGATGCTATATAGATGCATATCTTTTTTCTGTAATGATCTCACAAACATATGAAAATGAATAGAAAAGACTGACTGGTCCAAGCATTCTGTTCCACATCTTTGGTGCTTTATGCATCATAATACATACATTCCTCATTTGCCTGCAGCCATGGAATTCCCTGGGAAAGGCAAATAAACTAGATGTTAAAAGTCCAGGACAACTTGGGGGAGAAGGAACACAGAAATTCTTCTCTGACCCCCTTAACAGATCAAAACATGATCACCTGGTTCTGAATTCACTGCAGAGTGGATCTCTGCTCCAGATCAAAACAGCTCTAACTCTTACTTGAAGAAATCCAGGGAATCAGCATACATCATTCAATGCAGCAGCCTGTATCAGAGACCCACTGTCTTCTAGGAAGTGAAGACTTTCCCAAAAGCCAAACTAGTTCCACTCTCTCATAACTATGACTACTCCTACTATGACACGTGACTCCTGGTCCTTCGAAACCAATTTAGTTGACATAATTGCACTACATAAACAAAGTCTAATGCATACATAATGAAGATGTAACTGTGACAGAGTAGGCAGTGCTCCCACCTCTGAGTCAAATTGTGGGTTCCAGTCCCACTGGAGAGACTTGAGCGCAAACTTAAGGATGACATTCAGTTGCAATATTGAGGGATGGGGTACCTGTCATTTGGAAGAGATATTAAATTGAAGTCTGATTTGCCCTCTGTGGTGTATCTAAGAGATCCCATGGCTCTACTTCAAAGAAGTGGGTGGCATGGTGGCACAGTGGTTAGCACTGCTGCCTCATAGCGTCAGAGACCCGGGTTCAATTCCCGCCTCAGGTGACTGACTGTGTGGAGTTTGCACATTCTCCCTGTGTCTGCGTGGGTTTCCTCCGGGTGCTCGGGTTTCCTCCCACAGTTCAAAGATATGCAGGTCAGGTGAATTGGCCACGCTAAATTGCCCGTAGTGTTAGGTAAGGGGTAAATGTAGGGGTATGGGTGGGTTGCGCTTCGGCGGGTCCATGTGGACCTGTTGGGCCGAAGGGCCTGTTTCCACACTGTAAGTAATCTAATCTAATCTAAAAAGTGTACTGAGTTCTCCCCAGTGTTAAAACATATGATCTGGTCATTATCACATTATTGTTTGTACAATGATAAAAAAATAATCAAATCATCAGGAGCAATTTCTTTAAAAGTTGTCCCTAATGTGAGATATAGAAATTACAGTTTATATTACAGCACTAAATGATAGGCATTGCAATTTAGTTGAGAAAAAAAAACTTTATTAATTATATTTGCCCATTGCTGGTTGGCATTCAAGCAGATCTTTTTGTTAATGCTTTTAATTTAAACAATTTGCTAATAGATTTATAGCATGGAAATCAGTAGGTGATTCCATTTTCTTTTAAGACCATAATTACCATTGCACTAATCTTCAAGTTAGGGCAATGCCAGAATAAATTTCTGGCAATGGATTCTGTTGGAAGATCCAATAGAAAATGTTAACATTTGGATGCAATACCTGTTATACCCATGATAGGGGTATTCATTGTTAAATGCCATGTACCATTAGCTGCTATAAAAATAGGTGATATGAAGGCAGCTGGAGGCTCATCCTGTGATGTGCTATGTTGCAAATAATTTCTTGCAACAGCTATGTTGGTATCTTTAAGTTAGCAAATAAGCATTAAAGGTGCATTTAACATCAATAACCGAAAGTTGATGTAACAAGCTCACACAAGCAGAACTTCTACATTGCAGTTCTACATCACTGCCAAGTGACAGAGCAGCAGCTGCTTGTTACAAAGATGTTGCTGTTGTACATTGACATGGCAGAAACAAACTTCTGGGCGTTGCCTTCAATACAAGTGTTGCATTGAGGGAAAACTAACAAATCATATCAGCTGATGTTGGTTCCAATGTAGACTTTATAGCTGCAGAGCAGGGACTATGAAGGCTATTCCTGATCAATGTAGTATGTAATTATTTGTTCTTTGTATGGATACTACTAAGGATAGTGGACCTGAGATTTTACAATGAGTGTACAAATAAAAATGAAAATTATCAGCTGCACAAGCTAAATAAACTAGCTGTTCATTACATTCAGTGCACTGCAATTACTAATAGACAAGTCACTATATTAACTTTGTATCTCTCCACAGATGCCACCTGATTTGCTGGGAATTTCCAGCATTTCTGTTTCTATTTATCTTAACTGTATATTGAATCTGCATTTACAGGACTTTACAGAACTTTCTTCATATATTGGAAGCAGTTTAGCACTTGTCAGGTTTGGTCTAGAAAACGGATAGAATGGAGCTATAGAATGTAGAGGAAGAAGCCATCCAGCCCATTATGTCTGCAGAAGCTAAATAAACCAGCTGTTCGTTCTAGTCCCACTTAGCAGCATCTGGTATGTAACCATGGAAGTTGCAGCATTTCAGATGCAAATCTAGATTCATTTTAAATGAGTTGAAAGTTTTTATCTCGACTACTAAACTGAGCAGGGATCCCCAGGCACCCACCTGCCTCTGAGTGAAAAGGGTTTTCCTCATGTGCCTTTAATCTTTCTAGGAGAAAGTGAGGACTGCAGATGGTGGAGATCAGAGCTGAAAATGTGTTGCTGGAAAAGCGCAGCAGGTCAGGCAGCATCCAAGGAGCAGGAGAATCGAAGTTTCGAGCATGAGCCCTTCTTCAGGAATCCTGAAGAAGGGCTCATGCCCGAAACGTCAATTCTCCTGCTCCTTGGATGCTGCCTGACCTGCTGCACTTTTCCAGCAACACATTTTCACCTTCAATCTTTCTACCAATCACCTTAAATATATGTCCCTGGTAACTGATCTTTCAGCTAGGGGAAACAAGCCTTCCCTATCCACTCTATCCAAGCCCCTCATTACTTTATACACTTCAATTAAGTCCTGTGTTTTAAAGAAAACAAATTCAGCCAAATCGAATCTTGTCCTCACAGCTGTAGTTTTCGAGCTCTGGCAATACTCTTGTAAATCTTCTGTAGGTACTTTGTAATCAAGCTGCTCAGAGATGTTATTATATGTCTCTATTTCAGATGGAACTTGAAGCCAGGACTCCTGGTGCACAGGTAGGGATACCACTATTGCACCACAAGAGCCCAAATCTTCTCTGTACTGTCTCTACAGCAATTATAATATTTTTGTGATTTGACCTGTACTCTGCACAAGGCTCCAGCAGCAGGCTAACCTGTGTCTCATATAGTTTACATTACAGTCCTACTATTGTATTTAGTTTCTCACCCAATGAAGGAAAGTGTATCATATGCCTCTTTACTAAGGGTAAGGACACCAGAATGATCCCATGAATGAAGGGCAAATCTTATGAGAAAGTGATTGAGGATTCTCGGCCTGTACTCAATGGAGTTTGGGAGAATGAGGGGGAATCTCATTGATACTTACAGAATACTGAGTGGCCTGGATAGAGTGAATGTGGAGAAGATGTTTCCACCAGTAGGACAGACCAGAACCTGAAGACATAGCCTCAGAATGAAGGGATGACCCATTGGAACTGAGATCAGGATTTAGGGAAATGCCCAGGCACAGTTCGGCCTTTGGCACGATGTCTTTGGGTTTGTTTATTATGTATAACTGATGTAAATAGAATTGACATAGCCTTAAAATACGAAAATGTTGGAAAATAGAATTAGACCTGGAATTTCATGTTTTGACCAGTACTGACATTAGGACCAGAGTGGCCTCCTCATGTGCCCTTGATCTCTTGACACTTCCTGAATGTTTCAGATATTGGTGTAGGAGGATGGAATGAGAGGGCTGGTGATGTTGTGTGCATGGGCCACAATAGGTGATTTCATCACACACTAACGTTGTGACGTTATCTGTGCATATAAAGATGTATACTGGCAAGACAGGCCTTGTTACACCCGACTGACTTCATGGAAGGCATGAGACCATAAGGCCATAACAAATCAGAGCAGAATTAGGCCATTGAGTCACCTTTGCCATTGAGTCTGCTGCGCCATTCAGTCATGCCTGATATGTTTTTCAAATCCGTTCTCCTGCTTTTTCCCTGTAACCGTTTATTTCTTTACTGATCTAGAACCATCTATCTCTGTCTTAAATATACTCAATAACTTGGCCTCCACATACCTCTGCAGCAATGATGTCCACAGATTAACCAGCCTCTGGCTGAAGAAATTTCTCCTCATTTCAGTTCTAAAAGGTCATCCTTTCACTCTGATGCTGTGTCCTTGGGCCCTTGTCCCTCCGACTAGTGGAAACTTTTTAATTTAAGCAGTTCCAGCTCCCCACACTATTCCCATTTCAAGTGCAAACAGAACATTATCCTCCATTATAACTGATCTTTTGTCATCTTCCCATCAAAATAAGGTATTTCCCAAAGTAGGACAGAGATGAAGAGGAATTTCTTCTCTCAGATGGTCGCAAATGTTTGATCTATAAGGAAGTCAAGGATCATGGGAGACAAGCAGGAGGCTGCAAGAACACAGCAAGATCATGAGAGGCAGACAGAAGGGCGGAGTTGAAGCCACAATCAGATCAGTAGTGATCTTATTGAATGTCAGGCCAGGCTTGATGGTCCAAGTAGCCTCTACTATGTCTGTGGATCATTAGAATGAGGTGGACTGCCACCTTTAGCTCCCACCTCTGGGTCATCTGATCCACTCTCTTAAAGAGGCAACACACACCTACTACATATATAACAGCCTTCTTTGTTCCTATTTGAATGTGTACTGAAAGGCACTCAAGGATACCCTATTCCCACGAACTAATGGAAGAAACATTGGAACACAGTTTTAAAAAGAAGATTTGCTTTTATGTGGTATTTTCATGACCTCAGGTCATTGCCCATAACAGCTGTTAATGTGCTGCACTTCAATTACTGTTTCTCTCTCTCCTACCTCCCTACTCCTTACTGTGCTTTGAAAACTGTCTCTTGTGTTCTCAACTCCTCAGTTCATTTATCCACCAAACTCAAACTTGGCTTGACCTGTGTCCTGCACTTAGCTTATGAATCCCTAAGTTCAGTTATAGTATAGTAAAATATAATTATTTAGGCCAAATGCTTGTTGGTTAGCATTTGATTTTACAGTCGAGAGAAGCATTGAGTGGGTGAAATATTTTTACTTTATCCAGTAGCTACTTTAACTTCTTGGTATTCTACAGTTTTAATACATACTGCTGTGTTTAACAGCTCACACGAATGAATGATTGATTACATTTTCCGTGAGTAATGGTGTGGTATATTTATCCAACAAGTCGATCCAACAAAAGTCTTGAATCTAATCTGGCACATCCACAGCTTGTGAAAATATTTCATTGTGCTGGAGATGGGAAGTATATTTAAGTCCAAGAAATAAGAGATGCTGGTAATTCTATTATGTAAAGCTATTTAAAAATAAGTTTTAGTGGAATTTCATTTTAATATTTTAAGGTGAATGCTTGTGGCTATTCAACCAATCAAAGGCAACTGTCTGGTATCTCAATGCAATGTGCCTTATTTTGTTATCTTTCTGAGCTGTTGCATACTTCATCCTTTCATGATACTTAATTAGTGAATACTACGGCAGTTCAAATAATGGAATCAATAGTTACTTTTCATGCTTCATTCTTATTTTATTTTGTTGCTCAAGCAAATTTATGTTGAAGGGCTACCAGTAAACTGTGGTTGACTAGCTTTCTATTCAACCCAGCAAGTTTGCATCTGCATTGTCTTGTTTGAAGCACCTCTTCTAATCTGACTATGGATTCTCCATCAATTATAGTTGTGGTTAAAAAGCTATTTTTGTGTCAAGGCATTTTTCAGTAACCTTCTTTTAAAAATCACAGCTCTTGATTCACTGTGTTCTTTAAAGTGCTTGGTAACTTCATCTGTTCATAAATTCTTAATCAATAATTGAAGTAAAACTAATTGAGTTATAATTTTCTGCTTTGTCCTTGTTTCTCTTTACTTTTTGAAGGTAGTGTCACATTTGCAACTTTTCATTTCCCTGGCACAGTTCTCTGAGCGATTTACTGTGAGCTTATGTAATTCTTCTGCAATTCACTTTGCAAACTTCTTCAGTGTAAACCATCTAGTCTTTGTGACCAGGCTACTTTAATTTTCAGTATCTTCTTTTTACAGTTTTTTTTCAATAGTAACCTTTTCTATTTCTAGCTCTGGTAATTTTTCAACTCCATGTCTATTTTTACTGCATTATTTCTTAAAAGTTTACAAAGTAAACTTTTTTTTTTACAAAATTTAACAATATGACATTAATGTGGGGTTAAAACTACCTGAATTTTACATTTTTGAGGAGGCTTTTTTTTTAATCTGTTGAGCAAATATAAAATATTTTTCCATTTTATTCATTAGAGTCCCTGCCAAGAGTTTTTGCATTTAAGCCAAGCTGTCTTTTTTCAAGCCTTGAAAGTGTACCAATCTGCCTGTCAGCTACTGAATTACTTTTCATTGTGCAGAACGTTAAGCCAGTTAAGGAACTCTGCAAGTGCATATACTGGATAATTTAACTTTAGAAGTATTCTTTGTTGCTGTTTTGGTGTTCTATGTTTGTTGGAGGGTTTCTATCCACTAAGCATGGCCAATCATCACAGACGCGTCTCAGTAATTATCTGCTCTGCCCCTGTGGTGCCCTTCTCATCTCATCCAATGCTCCTATTTCCAACAGGCAGAAGTATTGACCACTGCCAAGATATCATGGGATTTCCCTGAATCCCTGATGCTAGTGCCATCCTTGACCCCATAGCCATGCACTGGTCAATCCTGGCAGTCCAGAATTGCCCTTCACCATTCAGTGTAGTAGCCAGCAGCTGCAAATCAACATTCTGGTTAATCCAAGATGGAGGATGGGAAAACTTTCTGGCTGTAACGGGCTGCTCATTTTTTTTTTTAGGTATTTGAGGTGTTGGAGGTGATTTCCTCAAATTCTAGGAGCAGCAATGACTGTTTTATATGCTGTTGCATTGGTTTGGAACTTCGGAGAAAAAAAAGTCAAAACAATGGCACTTTTAAAAGGGAGAAGGACAGACAAAGCAGCACAAGGTCAGGTCAGTACAGGAGAGAGAGAGAGAGAGAGAAACCCACATTGCTAACTGACACAGAAGTGAACCTACACAGTTACTGTCTTTGCTGTTGAATTCATATATTGCTGGACATCGGAGTGCTTCCAGGAAAATTAACAAACAGTGAAATTCACAACTGATCTTCAGGGAACCTGTTTGGGACAGGTCACAGCACAGAAACAGATAAGTGAATAATTTTAAGTATAGTCTTGCTGTAAATCTACAATAGTGAGTAGAGTTTTTCTTGATTATATGTTTTATTAAGTTATGTCTCTTGACTAAAAATAAAAATATAAGCCATAAGTATTAAGTTAGCCGGGAGCAGTGTTTTGCAGAGGAATAAGACAGTGCTATTTTCTGCGTCTGTAGAATGAACGAAGCAAAAATGGCCCTTGGTAGAGTGATTTGCTCTTCTTGTTAGATGTGGGAGTTTAGGGAGAGTTTAAGTGTTACTGAGGATTATATCTGCAATAAATGCCATTGGTTGCAAATCCTATCAGATCAAATGGATTAGTTGGAGCAACAGTTAGAGGCAATGGGGAATTTACAAGAGCAAGAGGGTGTGATGGATGGCAGTTATAGGAAGGCAGATACAGTCACATAGATGGGTTAACTCCAGGAAAGGTAAGAGAGGTAGGCACGTATTGCAGGAGTGGGTGGCTATACGGGGCTATCCCCATTTCAAACAAGTCCGTTGTTTTATAAAATATAGGGGGTGATGGATTCTTAGGGGAATGTAGCATGAACAGCCAAGTTTCTGATATCGAGATTGACTCTAATGTAATGAGGGGTACATCGGGTTCCAAGCAATCAGTTGTGATAGGAGACTCTCACAGACTGTGGCCAGCAGTGAAAAATCAGAATGGTGTGTTGTTGCCCTAGTGCCAGGATTAAGGATGTCTCAGACAGGGTGCAGAATGTTCTCAATGGGGAGAGGGCCCAGTAGGAGGTCATGGTACACATTGGAATCAGTGATATAGGAAGAGAAAAGAGTGAGATTCTGAAGGGAGAATATAGAGAAAGTTAGGCAGAAATTTAAAAAGGTCCTCAAATGTAGTAATATCTGGATTACACCTGGTGCTATGAGCTAGTGAGAGCAGGAATAGGATGATAGAGCAGATGAATGCATGGCTGAGGAACTAGTGTATGGGAGAAGGATTCACATTTTTGGATGATTGGAAGCTGTTTTGCATAGAAGTGACCTGTACAAGAAGGACAGATTGCACCTGAATTGGATGGGAACAAATATACTGGCAGGGAGATTTGCGAGAGCTGCTCGGGAGGATTTAAACTAGTAAAGTGTGTGTGGGTGGGGGGGTGGGGGGGAGGTGAAACCCAGGGAGATAGTGAGGAAAGTGATCAGTCTGAGAATGGTACAGTTGAGAAAAGAAGTGAGTCAAACAGTCAGGTCAGGCAAGAACAAAGCAGAGTACAAGATAGGACTGATAAATTAAACTGCATTTATTTCAATGCAAGAGGCCAAACAGGGAAGGCAGATAAACTCAGGGCATGGTTAGGAACATGGGACTGGGATATCATAGCAATTACAGAAACATGGCTCAGGGATGGACAGGACTGACAGCTTAATGTTCCAGGATACAAATGCTATGGGAAGGACAGAAAGGGAGGTAAGAGAGGAGGGGGAGTGGCATTTTTGATAGG
The DNA here is from genome assembly GCF_037043375.1 of Chiloscyllium plagiosum. Taxonomy (NCBI): domain Eukaryota; kingdom Metazoa; phylum Chordata; class Chondrichthyes; order Orectolobiformes; family Hemiscylliidae; genus Chiloscyllium; species Chiloscyllium plagiosum. The sequence continues at coordinate 28,659,436 of NW_028270140.1, forward strand.
GATAGCAATACAGCTGTACTGAGGGCGGATATTCCTGGAAATACATCAAGGGAAGTTATTTGGGTGGAACTGAGAAATAAGGGATGATCACCTTATTGGGATTGTATTATAGACCCCCCTAATAGTCAGAGGGAAATTGAGAAACAAACTTGTAAGGAGATCTCAGCCATGTGTAAGAATAGTAGGGTGGTTATAGTGGGGGATTTTAACTTTCCAAACATAGATTGGGACTGCCATAGTGTTAAAGGTTTAGAGAGAGAGGAATTTGTTAAGTGTGTACAAGAAAATTTTCTGATTTAGTATGTGGATGTACCAACGAGAGAAGGTTCAAAACTTGACCTGCTCTTGGGAAATAAGGCAGGGCAGGTGACTGAGGTGTCAGTGGGGGAGCACTTTGGGGCCAGTGACCATTATTCTATTAATTTTAATATAGTAATGGAAAAGGATAGACCAGATCTAAAAGTTGAAGTTCTAAATTAGAGGAAGGCTAATTTTGACAGTATTGGGCAAGAACTTTCAAAAGCTGATTGGAGACAGATTTTCACAGATGAAGTGATGGCTGGAAAATGGGAAGCCTTCAGAAATGAGATAACGAGCATCCAGAGACAGTATATTCCTGTTAGGGTGCAAGGCTGGTGGGTGTAGGGAATGCTGGGTGACTCGAGAAATTGAGGTTTTGGTTAAGAGAAAGAAGGAAGCATAATTCAGGTATAGACAGGATAAATCGAGTGAATCCTTAGAAGAGTATTAAAGCAGTATGAGTATACTTAAGAGGGAAATCAGGAGGGCAAAAAGGGGACATTAGATAGCTTTGGCAAATAGAGTTAAAGAGAATCCAAAGTATTTTTACAAATACATTAAGGACAAAAGGGTATTGAGGGAGAGAATAGGGCCCCTCAAAGATCAGCAAGGTGACCTTTGTGTGGAGCCACAGGAGTTGGGGGAGATACTAAACGATTATTTTATATCAGTGTTTATTGTGGAGAAGGCCATGGAAGATATAGAATGTAGGGAAATAGATGGTGACATCGTGAACAATGTCCATATTACAGAGGAGGAAGTGCTGGATGTCTTGAAATGCATGAAAGTGGATAAATCCCCAGGACCTTACCAGATGTACTTTCAAATTCTGTGGGAAGCTCAGGAAGTGATTGCTGGGCCCACAACTTGATTGAGTTTTTTGAAGAAGTAACAAAGGATTGATGAGGGCAGAGCAGTTAATGTGATCTGTATGGACTTCAGTAAGGCGTTTGACAAGGTTTCCCATAGGAGGCTGGTTAGCAAGGTTAGATCTCATGGGAGAGCTAGCCAATGGATACAGAACTGGCTCGAAGGTAGAAGACAGAGGGTGATGGTGGAGCGTTGCTTTTCAGATAAATGCCTGTGACCAGTGGAGTGCCATAAGGATCAGTGCTGGGTCCACTACTTTTCATCATTTATATAAATGATTTGGATATGAGCATAAGAGGTATCATTAGTAAGTTTGCAGATGACACCAAAATTGGAGTTGTAATGGACAGCGAAGAGGGTTACCTCAGATTACAACAGGATCTGGGCCAATGGGCTGAGAAGTGGCAAATGGAGTTTAATTCAGATAAATGCGAGGTGCTGCATTTTGGGAAATCAAATCTTAGTAGGACGTATACACTTAATGGTAAAGTCCTAGGGAGTGTTGCTGAACAAAGAGACCTTGGAGTGCAGGTTCATAGCTCCTTGAAAGAGAAGTTGCAGGTAGATAGGATAGTGAAGAAGGCGTTTGATATGCTTTCCTTTATTGGTCAGAGTATTGAGCACAGGAGTTGGGAGGTCACGTTGCGGCTGTACAGGATATTGGTTAGGCCACTTCTCCAAATATTCACCTTCCTTCAGCAACACTAAAAGTGAACAGAAATCAAATAATCAGAAGCTGTATTTGTGTCTTGGAACAGAAACAAACTGCTTGCATGTTGGATTTCAACAATTTTACACTCACTGGTTGATCACTGCACCCAGCTGTCATCAACTGGAACTAGGTGTCAGTTATATCCTGTCTGGCCTGTAGTGCTGATGTCTGTGCTTTGTCATGCAAAAGATGATGTACTTCCTGATCAATGTCCTCATCCACAGAGGAGATCGATTGATCCCATTTCCCCAACTCATTATCATATTCTCTTTTTGCCTGTTCCATTTGTGCAGGATTTGTGCAGAGTAATACAGCATGCTAGGACAATGTAATACACTCTTCTTGACTGAACTACAAACCTGTGCCAGACTAATTTAGGCATCTGAAGCTTTTCTTAAAATGGAGGAGGCTAATCAAGGTCCTAGTCAAAAATAGACTCCATTGTATCTCAGCTTAGCCTCAGTTAGGGGGTTGCATAACACAGTCAGTAGCCCTGTTTCCAGACGGTAGCCCTTGCCTCTGAGTAACTATTCCAGTAAGGCATTTGACCCTTCAAGTGCAATAGGAACACAAAGGATTTCAAGTATATGGGCACCTTGCTAGATCCCACAGTACCAGGCATGAATATCTAAGATATGGTATTGCTGATCACAGATTATTTGCGCACTGATGGAATGGAAATCTTTTGTATTGATGAACTCAGCTGTATTATGATATGGCCCTCTCAGCATGATGTGTGTGTTGTTTGTTGCATCCTGCATCTGCTGGAAGCCAACTATATTTAGAAGTCCTACTGCTTGGCTGCAGCCTGTATATTGAGGTGGGAAAATGATATGAAACAGTCTGATCTGGCACAAAATGGCATTGTTGGCATTGATTGAGAGATCCAACATAGGTTTGTAGTGGCTGCTTAGAAGAAGCCAGTTGCATAAAAGTCCAATGCAGCCGTCACCATAATGGCCATGCAAATGGGATGACCATTACCCCTTCAGGCTGCAGGTCCTGCTGCAGCACCTGGCATAGTTCAGTGACTGCATTCTGTGAGAACCTCAGTCAGCACTGACACTCTGCCTCACTTATCCAGAGGAAATATCTATGAGGATGGTAAACTCTGACCCTCCTGCATATCCTGACGGGTCCTTCAGCAGCAATCTCTTCAGCACAGGCTGCTTGACCTTGCTAGAGATTACTGCTGGTCCTGGGCTTGCTGGTGATCTGTGTCTCTTCCATTTCTCTGTGATTTTGGTGCATTGCAGTAACTGCAATGACAATACCTGCCAAGGCAGGATAAAGAGACATACTTACAATGAACCTGTGGGGTCAGACATAATCAAAAGAGTGGCCCCTTAGTAACATGAGCAGCCAGCATTGGCATAACTCACAAATGATGATTCGCATGCTGTTCCATATGTTGGGATATGGAGCATTCCTACAACGAAGGAAATGGAATGAGTCTACATAGAACTTTGACATTGGGTCTTATTCTGATGAACATATCATCAATCACATTACAAAGGGACAGTTGGGCTTTGTAAATGCTCCACATCAATCACAAAAGACATCTTTGCATATAAGAGTGTGTTCCATTGTGCTTATAGAGCAACTTGAGAGGGAATCAGTTCACTGCCACTGTATTGTAAAGGTACTGTGTCAGCTCTGTGTTTTGTCCCATTGGTGCCTCTTTTAAGGTCATCTGGGATGTGTTTGACCTCACAGAGCAATGCCTATCTTCAATCTGCAAGGCTAAGTTTGCTAGTAATCAGCATCTGCATCCAATACACTTGTACACTGCATACATTTCACATATATGATGTTGATTGCAAATTACTCTGAGCTGTTCTCTGAAAATGCATGATTGATGCGATTGCTCCTTGAAGAGCTTCCCATCGCTTAGAAATGGAGCCAGCATTGTTGCTTAGAAAAGAATCACTGACTCTTCCCACTCCAGGTGCGGTCACAGCCATTTTCCATTTGTAGGATGCATTTAGGAAACGAGATCATGGATTCCCCTTTTACCAGTCTTGTCCTCTCAGTGTTCCAGTTGCTGCCTCTAATCTACAGCCTTAATTAACTCATATCCTGAATACAACAGGTATTCTTGATTTCATCTCACTATCCCTTGACAGTCATTGCACAGACCTGACATTTTGGTGTACAGCAATATGTTCAACTCCTTTGACTGTTGAGACCAGAGAACGATGACAAGTGGCCTGTGTCTGTACAAGGAAGCAAGGCAAAATAGAAGTACTGTGAGCCTTTAAGGTATGGCTGAGGGGACAGGGTGCCAAAAAGGCAAGGCAAAGTAGGGATGCTGTGCACGTCCAGGTCAGTGCAAAGTGAACAGCCCTGAGCTGCAGGCTGGTCCAGCCCATGAGCTTGGTGCATGTCACTGTGTGCACAAAGCATCCTTGCAACAGCATTCCAATGAGAGGTGCCACTGCACTCCAAAAGCACAGCATTAAAGTGCCAAAGCAAATTGTAAGTGGATTGGAAATGTGCCATGATGATGCAGTGAAGTTGGTTTGGGTTGGATCTCAATGTCCATGAAGGTGGGGTGTGGAAGGTCACTGCCTTGGAGTTTAACCTGAGATGCTGCTTTTGGGTGTTCAAGATGGAGGTTTCGAGGAACAGGCAATAACTAGAGTCATCAGATATCTGCTTTGACTTTAATGTTGGGAGCTGTTGTCTAGTTTCTGTTTGACAGGTGGAAATATAGGAAATTGCGTATTTATTAAGTGAGAATAGGTAGTAATGAGAGTGATAATGAATAATAATCCCCATTAATTGGCTTCTCGCCGCTCACTAGTGAGAATCTCACCTCGACATCTGGGATTTGGTTGGAAAGTGCGACCTGCCAATCTTGACAACAAGAAAGACTTTGGTTGACATCTCATACAATTCTTCCAAATTTCTCACCATAACCCACATTATTCAGGGTCTTGGAAGATTCTGTCCATTAGTGTTCAGTATTATAAATTCAGTTAGAAACAGATTAAGTCCCCACTCCTGACTGGAGCCACATTGACCGAAAATGGAGACTACAGCATCTCCCCTGTGGAGAAAGGGAGTGTCGCTATCTCCTGGCATCATCTGCAGGGCCTGTTGTTAACTTAGGAGCCACTGTCCATTTCTCCTGCAGACTGCTTAACAGTGCAAGAAGTCAAGTGGATCTCTTGAATTAAAAGCTGGCAAAAGAATACCCCAGATGGCCTCCTAAAGCCATCATCCACAGGACAAAGATGTACAGGGTATACACAGAATGTGTTTGACTGATTGCTGTGCTTTTGAAGTCTGTGCACCCCACGTGACAACAGAGGGCAATCACTCAGTGTCCACTTTTTATTCAAGATCAGAATGGATTAAAGCAATTTCATTGTGAAGTCAGTTGAAGGGAGTTATTTTGATTGTGTCTTATGAACGCGGTGGAATTGTTCACCAATTATGAAGGAAATATCTGTTTTATAAAACAACTTAGCAGAGACAAATAAGAACACTGAGTTCCGAACTTGTCCATCCTCTTCCACATTAATAAGTTTACCTGCTGTAACATCAGTAAATTACAATTTTAAAGCTTCTCTTGCAATCTTGTAAAATGTGACTCTCAGCAATCTAATAAGTAAGTGAAAAGATAGTTTGTATTGCTCCTTACAAAAACCTAAAGGAACTGCCTTTGGTGCAGATAGACTCATGCACTTTCCCATTATTGGAAACTATCAGATATGCATAGTGTAAAAAAATGGAGAAGTTAACAGGAAATCTTCACTCATATTGATCCTTTCATCTATACTTCCTTTTCATTTTTTACTGGAATATTTCATTTTGCATACAGTGGCAGCATTTTTATCATGTAAGAATTACGTGAATGCAGTGTTTGTGCCAAATCTAAACATGCACTTCCTGTAGTAAACTGTGGTTTGACTTTAACAGTTTTGAATTACATTAGGTTTCAGTAAGACTTCTGTGCATATTCCATTCTGGCTTGCTTGATAATTCTCATGGGCCTCATTGAGAGTATTTTCAAGTAATCACTGTTTACAGGGCAATATTGGTAGCAAGAAATTATGGTTGAAAGGAAACTTCTCTTCTTAGCCCAAAATATGAGAATAAGATAGCACGAAAGTATTGTCAGGTGAACAAGGCTGTCCTGTATCAGCTTGGTTGCTTACATTGTCTGGATTGAATTAAGAGGAACTCCATTTGCAGTTTAACTACAAACTGTCCCTCAAGGGGGGTAATGAAGAGGATCTGGTTTGAGATTTTAACAACAAGCACACAGTTTTTTTTTAAAAGAACATTTATTTAACTGTTGATTCAATATAAATTTTGGATTAACCTCTGAAAACTATATGTCTAATCAAGTTTATTTTTGTTTTTAAACATTTTCATTTACAGCAATATAAATAAATTACTTTAGAACCTTACTAAATTTCCTGAACTATAAACCCTGACTTTTGTTTGAAAGAAGTGGTAAAACAGAAGTCTTAATTGGTTAGTATTCTTAATAGACTGTGCCAAAGTTGTGGGTTTAGGCTATGGTTCTTTGCACTGTTAACACCCAATCCCATTGTACCAGGAGACACTACTAGTTAATTTCAAGGTGTTTCCTTGCAATAAAAATATAAGAGGATGAGTCAATTAGGGTCAAACTTACACATTTCCTAATAGCTATTCTACAGAGCTAGGAAGACCTGAGAAGAGGTGTCCACCTATCCTGAGTATAAAAAAAAAGACTTTATTTCCTTCCTTCTAAAAGTGGTGATGCTTGATAGCTGTTATTCCAATCATCCAAAAACCTGTCAATCTGACGGCCTTACGTTTGTCCTTGATGAATCGGGTTGTATTGCCGAGTCTCATAAGTAAGAGTTGCCTGCCCATTTGAAAAGGGGGCTATCAGTGCTGAAGCAAGTTGTAGCATCCTTAACACAGTGTCTGAAATCTTCAACTACGACATAGATTAGGTGAGAATTAACCTGGTCTATCTACATTATTCATTACTGCATCACCACATTTTGCACTTGAACTTTCTTTTACTAGGACTGCTATAAATAACATAGAAACATTAAGATTGTCAAGTGTAAGCTAGAGGTTCATTTTCTCTGCATTCCTGTTTGTCTGAGCACAAAAATGTGTCTCTTTTCAAGGCACTTGTCATTTTTTGCCTTGAAAATATCTAAACTTCTGGTTTCATCAGCTTTTCTTGGTTAGCTGAATGTACCTCAACTTCACGTCAACTCATATCCTCTCACTTAAACATCTTGTACTTCCTAAAGTAATTGATTTGCATTTTCAAAGCTGTGATATTTTGAATACCTCTAATACTCCTTAGTCTAGAAGCCCAAGTCATGAAATCTGTTCTCATTTCATTTATTCTTCGGCGTCTTTACCTTAATAACATTTTATAAGTTTTCCACAACTTATTTTTGTCATGTGGGTTACTAAACTGCACACACCACCATGAAGGGGCCTGCCCAATGTACAGTAGTTATAGGATAATGGCAGGCTGACTTCCTTTCATTTGCTGTCTATTTCTCTTTGTATGTAATGTGCATGGCCACATTCCCATTTGATCAAAATTCTCTTTTAACATCTCCCCTACCTCTTCTCTTCTAAAACGCACTTGTCATTTTTATGATAAATGCTGACGTTGAGGTCTCGATCTTGATACTCTCTTCCAGATCACTTGTAAAACTGTTGGAACACCAGCCCAGCAACAAGCCCTCTAAAAATTCACTTGTCAAGCGAAAGTATTTGACTCAAACAGACCCATCCATCATCCATGTCAACCATTCTCAGTTTATCTTGTAAATATGCTTGTCAGTTATTGTGCGCTTATTTCCTTGGAGGTCCCATGTGAAATGGCAGGTTACATTTCAAGCATATTAAGCCTATATTCTCATTCATGTTGACTTGCTTTTTTGTTTTGTCAGAATATTATTAAATTGCGCTGTTCTGAATTTCCTTTTTCTAATTGAATTACAATCGGTTGTCTACCTCTTTCGTGCTTCATCATGCTTTGTAAATGGTTGATATGATCATCACATTGATAATTGTTCTTGTTAACCTTGTTACCCTCAGCAGAGCTTTTTACTTTCCTGCTTGGAGAATGAGTAAAAGTTATTTGCTGTACTACAATCATAAAAAGGTAATTAGTAGATATGTATCTGTGTCAATGGGAAATTCATTTTCTGGAACTCTCCTGTACACCCATTATTTTCAGTGCCTCCCCAGATTTCTTCTGTTCCATGCAAGACTTCAATTCCATAAGTGCGCCCTTGTTGCCTCAGACTTCAAGTGTGACTTTACAAGCAAAATAGTAAAGAATGTAACTTTGCCCAAGGAGCAATTTTGTTATTTTAACGCATTCAAGAAAATAGATTTGAGTTCTCCAAGCATTTTATAGAATCATAGAATCGCTACCCGGACATTTGGCCCATCGAGTCTACACTGATGTTCCAAAGAGCACTCTACCCAGACCCACCCTATTCCAGTAACCCTGCATTCCCAATGGCTAACCCACCTAGGCTGCCCATCCGTGGAAACAATGGGCAATTTAGCATGGCCAATCCACCAAACTCGCACATGTTTGCATTGAGAGGAAACCAGAGCATCCAGAGGAAAACCATGCAGACACTGGGAGAGTGTACAAACTCCACGCCAACAGTCACCCAAAGGTGGAATATATGGACCATGTGATTCATCTCTGAATTGGTATACAACTTTTCACCTATTTTTCTAATCAACTGTTCAGAGATGTTGTTACCCACCTCTGGAGTAGATGGTTCTTGAACCCAGTTTTCCTGATACAAGGGTAGGGACATTACCACTGGAGTTCAAAAATGGCCGAACAAAAGTTTGAAAACAGCCAGGCTGCCTGTGAGGTGTTGCGTAACTGGCTCTAAACTGGTAAATGTATTTTATTCACAATAAGAATTAAGCACCTGACAAAAAAGCAAAACAGCTATCATTTAGTTGCAAAACTTTGATTATAAAACTACTTCTAATACAGTCCTCACACGCAAAAAGGATAACACATTATGACCTAAAAACGTTGCATGCCATTTTGGATTGGGGTTGTGGAATGAAGGATGTACAACTGTATTCCCTCTAGCTGCAGATTGAGGCCAAATTATTGCCAATGTTGGGTCTCAAGTGGTATTGTAATGGATCTAGCAAGCCACACAGCCAGTAATGAGGAATGCAAAATTGCAGTTCAGATAAGTAGGTCCAGGCTCGAGGGGTGGAGTCAGGAGCTAAGGTTTGGGATTAGGGCCAACTGTCTGGAACAATGTGGTCCAGCACTGAAGGAAATCTTTTCTCCGGCATTAGGGGTTAGGATTGGTAAGCTGGTTGGTGTTTGAAAAATGGGTGCTGTACAGTTGCAACTAGAGGCCCATTTTCAACGACTCTCATTACCTACAATGCAATATTTACACCATGGGTTCTTCTCATGCACATCTGTATGACAACCCACGTAAAGGAGAACAGAAAGAAGAACATTCTGGGCTGAGGTATGCCTCTCAACCTGTTTTGTCCAAGACAGAGCCAAATACTAACACATTGTTCTCTATTGAATGGAGTTCTCAGTTGTCGATAAGATTAAAGCAGGAACAAATATCCAGGGTCAAGATGTGGTGCTGCAAAAGCATAGCAGGTCAGGCAGCATCCGAGGGGCAGGAAAATCAACGTTTCGGGCAAAAGCCCTTCAGCACTTTGGTGGGTGGAGAGATAAATGGGAAGGGGTGGGGCTGGGGGAAGGTAGCTGAGAGTGCAATAGATGGATGGAGTGGGGGGGTAAAGGTGATAGGTTGGAGGGGAGGGTGGTGCAGAGAGGTGGGAAGGAAGATGAACGTATGGGGCAGGTCATCAGGACAGTGCTAGAAGGTTGGAACTGGGGTAAGGTGGGGGAGGGGAAATGAGGAGGGAAAATCCACAATGATGCCATGGGATTGGAGGGTCACAAGGCAGAAGATGAGGTGGTTCTTCCTCCAGGCGTCAGGTGTAACGGAGTGGTGATGGAGGAGGCCCAGGATGCATGTTCTCGGCGGAGTGGGAGGGGGGTTGAAGTGTTCGGCCACAGGGCATTGGGGTTGGTTGGTGCGGGTGTCCCGGAGATGTTCTCTGAAGCACTCTGTGAATAAGTGTCCTGTCTCTTCAATGTAGAGGAGACCACTTCGGGAGCAACAGATAGAGTAAATGACGTGTGGAAGTGCAGGTGAAACTTTGATGGATGTGGAAGGCTCTTTTGGGGCCTTGGACAGAGGTGAGGGGAGGAGAAGTAGGCACAGTTTTGCAATTCCTGCGGTGGCAGGGGAAGGTGCCGGGAGGGGAGGGTGGGTTGAGAGTGTCAGTGATGGGTACTGGTGGGGACATCTGGAGAGGAAGAAACAGAGTGCTTGGAGGCACTGGTCCTGGCAAATGATGGTGTATAGGGACTGGATGTCCAGGGTAAAGATGAGGCATTGGGGGCCGGGAAAACAAAGTCTTGGAGGAGGGTGTGGGTGGTGTCCTGAACATATGTGGGGAGTTCTTGGACCAGTGGGGGATAAGACAGTTTTGAGGTATGTTCAGATGAATTTAGTGGGACAAGAGCAGGCCGAGGCGATGGGTCGGCCAAGGTGGTCAGGCTTGTGAATCTTGGGTAGGAGGTAGAACCAGGTGGTGCGGGGTTCCCGAACTATGAGGTTGGAAGCTGTGGGTGGGAGACCTCCTGAGGTGATGAAGTTGTGTACGGTCTAGGTACGTCCCCACCAGTACCCTTCCACTGACACTCTTATTCGTTTGGCTGTATTGGTCCTCACCCTCAACAATTTCTCCTTCGAATCCTCCCACTTCTTCCAGATGAAAACGGTAGCAATGGGCACCTGCATGGGCCCCAGCTATGCCTGTCTGTTTGTTGGCTACGTGGAACAGTCTATCTTCCATAGTTACACCGGCGCCACTCCCCACGTTTTCCTCCACTACATTGGTGACTGCATCAACAGCTCATCAACTTCAAAAACACATACCAACCTGACCTGAAATTCACCTAGACCATCTCTGACACCTTTCTCCCCTTCCTGGATCTCTCCATCTCCATTAACAGTGACAGATTCAACACTGACATTTTCTATAAACCCACTGACTCCCACAGCTACCTGGGTTACACCTCCTCCCACCCTGCCTCCTGCAAAAATGCTATCAGCTTATTCCCAATTTCTCTGCCTCTGCCATATCTGCTCCCAGGAGGACCAGTTCCATCACAATAAACACCAGATGGCCTCCTTCTTTAAAGACTGCAATTTCCCCTTCCACGTGGTGGTTGATGTCCTCCAGCACATCTCATCGACTTTATGCAGCTCTGCCCTTGAACCCCACCCTCCAACCGTAACAAGGACAGAACCCCCCATCCTCACCTTCCAGCCCACCAATCTCCGTATACATCGCATCATCCTCCACCATTTCTGTCACCTACGAACAGACCCCACCACCAGACATATATTTCCCTCCCCACCCCTTTCCGCTTTCTGTAAAGACCGTTCCCTCCACGACTACCTTGTCAGGTCCACGCCACCCCTCCCCCCCCCCCCCCCCCCCCCCCCCCCCCCCCACCTCCCCCCCCTCCCAACAACCCACCCTCCCCTCATGGCACCTTCCCCTGCCATCACAGGAATTGCAAAACCTGCGCCCACACCTCCCCCTCACCTCCATCCAAGGCCCCAAAGGAGCCTTCCACATCCATCAAAGTTTCACCTGCACTTCCACACATGTCATTTACTGTATCCGTTGCTCCCGATGCGGTCTGTTCTACATTGAGGAGACAGGACGCCTACTTGCCGAGCGCTTCAGAGAACATCTCTGGGACACCCACACCAACCAACCCCAACGCCCGTGGTTGAACACTTCAATTCCCCCTCCCACTCTGCCGAGGACATGCGGGTCCTGGGCCTCCTCCATCGCCACTCTCTTACCACCTGATGTCTGGAGAAAGAACGCCTCATCTTCCATCTCGGGACCCTCCAATCCCATGGCGTCAATGTGGACTTCACCCGTTTCCTTATTTCACCTCCCTCCACCTTACCCCACCTTCCAGCTCAGCACCGTCCTCATGACCAGTCCCATACATTCATCTTCTTTCCCACCTGTCTGCACCACCCTCCTCTCCAACCTTTCACCTTTACCCCCACCTCCATCCACCTATTGCACTCTCAGCTACCTTCCCCCGCCAGCCCCAGCCCCTCCCATTTATCTCTCCACCCACCATGACTCCCAGCCTCATTCCTGATGAAGGGCTTTTGCCCGAAACATCGACTCTCCTGCTTCTCGGATGCTGTCTGATCTGCTGTGCTTTTCCAGCACGATGCTCTTGACTCTAATCTCCAGCATCTGCAGTTCTCAATTTTGCCATAAATGTCCAAGGCAGTCACCTATTTAGTTTCTTATCCTCAATAATTTCTAGTCCTTTTTTGAGCAGAGCTGACTGTTTCAAACAACTGGATGGATTGAGAAATTTGTGGACAATCGTTTTGGAGTTCAGACAAAACTATTCATTTGTTTCCACATAATCTACAAAGGGCTGCATTCTAAATATTCAAGAACTGAATGTGCATTACGTTATTTTTGCAAGGACATATTTTATTCCTACAAATAATATAAGACACCATAAGCAAAATGCTTCTTGTCAAATTATTTTCTCAGGTCTCAATTCACCCTTAGTCCTCACCCTTCCATATCCATGTAATCGGCAACATTTCTACAATTCTCCAGGCTCTCTACCTTTCCTCCAGTTTTGGCTTCTTTCACAGCCCCATTTTTCTTTGCTGTGCTATTAGCAGTTGTGTTGCCAGCTGTATGAGTGCTAACCTGTGGAACTCCCTCCCTCAACTTCTTCACCCTCTCCACAACTCCCTTCTCCTTTAAGATGCTCCTTAAACATCAACCTCTTTGGTCAAGTTTTTGTTCTCCCGGCACAGTTTTGACTGCTGGATAACATTTCTGTGAAATGTGTTGGGGCTTTTACTATGTAAACACTGCTGTGTTGAAATTAAAGTTTTGTTCAGTTCTTACTGTTAATATTTGTAGATCAGGATTCACCTATCATTAAGCAAACAAGAGTGTATATCCGATGTAATATTAACAAGATAAGTGTGTTTATTTTTCCCCGATTTGAGCAAGCACTGCAGCCATGGTAAAGTTCTTATGCAGTCCCCTTCTGAGGACAAAAGATCAACAGGCTTTTCTTTTCTGTTTAAAAGAATATTGTTCCGACGTGTGAGAAGAGGGGGTAGTTATTGCTGCTCTTTCCAATAGCCTAATTTATCAGTAGTGACAGCTGTAAGCCAGAGCAATCAAGTGGAAATCTGCTGTTTTATCAGTTATTGCACTTTGTTAGTGTTCAATTTTTGCAGTCTTTGGCACATTCTGAATGTTTTGGCATTTGTGTTGGTGGAAGAATTATTGGAGCACCACTGTTGGCCAGTTTGGCAGCCGCGTAACAGTATAAACAAGCACTCCATGCTCTTACTATCTCAGGTTGTGAGTCACTTTGGATGGTGATTAAACATGTCAACCAGTAGGCAGAGTTCAGCTGGTTTGATTAATCACCACAAGATGGAACAGTTTGATGATGCATTTCACTATTGTGCAATTCCTAGCCAGCGATTCAAGAATACCACTGACAGATGGCTGAGAGTCCACTGTTTTCCAACACCCTTTGGAAAAGAGAATAATACAGAGAATGTGTCAGGAAAATGAGTGTAAAACAGAGGAAGCTGTGACCTCGCACTTAATGCATTCCTATATTGTACAGCCAGAGTCCCTCTAATGTTGCCTTGAACTCTATAAAATATTTGACTTTATCACATCTTGCTGATGACTTATTGAATGGAATATTATTGCGATCTCAGCTTGGGTCTGGCTTCAGTTTACAACTTGGTGCTCAGAGTCAATGCAGTCAAATTTATGTCATTTTGGTTATTGTTAATGTTTGCTTGTGAACTTTCAAAATGTACCTAAAGATGTGGATTAAGTCAAATCTATTTATCAGTGAACACAAAAATGTGGTGTTGTTTTATTAACAAAATTGGTTATTGATTTCAACAAATTTGTCACATTTTGTTGACATGTACTGCACCAAACGTTGTATTGAATGACTCTTCAATAGGAGATAAATAGGAGTTTTATCTGGTACTATACATGTTGGTAAAATTGTATTTTCAGAATTGTCAAAACCAAAGGGCTGAGTTTTCCAGTAGGCAGTAGAACAGACTGGACATGATATTTATTCTGGGCAATTGGAGTCTCACCTGCAGGCTGAAGAGCCATCAGGAGACCTGTATCACATTGTTTAGTTATTATTTATTAAGGATTAAAGAAGCACTTAAGCGATCAGAATTTACCTTCCCCAGGAAAAAGGACCCTAGGAATGGCTTTGTAAGAGTTGCCAGACAATCCGAGGCTGGCAGCATCCATTGAGTGGTGCTAACTGTCTGCTCTGCACCCACCAAAGGCCCAGGAAAAACGAACAACTTTAGGCTGTAGTTGAATGAGAGTGGGATGGGAATTGAAGAAGAGGAGTGAGGAGGAGGGTTAGCAGCAAGGGCAAGGAAGTGGCTCTTCGTAGGACACTCCTTCAGCTTCCCGATGCCAGATCCTTTAATTGGGCACTGAACGCCTGACAACACAGAACAGGCCCATCACATCCCACCCACAGCAAGCAGCTAATAAACAGGGAATAAACAGGAATAATAAACAGCTAATAAATCCCTTCTAGGGATCCCATCCAATTAGGAACAGCAGGCTGAGCAAGTTGAATGGCCAGTCAGCGTGGCTGAGCCTTGAGAGGCAGACAGTACCACAAGGCGAGATGGGCATTGTCGAAGTAGCAGGGAGACCAAGTGGTAGCCTTAGGGTAGAAGGTTATAATTAAAGGTTACAGTGAATGGGCCTAGCTGCCATGCCATCATTGTGGAGGGGTTGGCCTGCGGCCACATCTGCGGCCTGAAGATCACCGTATCTCCAGGAAGGATGGCGATGTGAAAGGAATGAACCTGCTGCTGATGTACCAGCTGACTCTGCTCACTGTGGAGTGAGCTGGGCTTTGGGCAAATGTTAATGCCAACACAAAATGGTTCCTAATTAGCTGCCTGATTCTGTGCAGCAAGTGCTTACCCTAGCACCTGGAAAGTTATAGAAAGCAGGATTAGGTCCTGGAGTGGCTCTCTCAAGTTTCCCGGCTTGCTTGTCTCCACAGGGTCTGTAAAATTGGAGAAAACATTTTGAAATATCACTTGTGTTTATTTTCAGTTTGTTCCCTTCAAATGTTGGATTCTAGTATTGTGCAGAAGGTCAGCAGTGTTGGACAGAACCTGTAGACCTGTCTTTTGAATTATATAAGGGGTGTTTTGCTGGAACTTCTGTCCTCCCACGTTCCCTGACCCCAAGGGGGCAGGTCACTGACATTGCGACTGACAACTGAAGTGTAAAAACAACACAGGAGTATCAATCACTTTGATTCAGTTAACTTCACTTCAGCAACATCAAAGATGGCTAACAAAAGTCTAAGGCTTAGCCCGTGTGAATGGCTGATTCCATTGCTTTGTTGCTAGTGGGATGAGCATTACTAGGTTATTGATTAATTGTGATCATATTGGTTGCAAAGCTGGTACTAATGTATTACTCAACTGTGCATTTATAGCAAAACCACAAGTAATACTCGATCAGTCATTGTACTTCATTAAATACAAATGAAAGCAAACAGCTAGCTTGTTTTACACTGCAGTATGAAACAACCAGCTGAATGCATTGTAAAACCTAGTTATTCATCCCTGGGTCAGGTCATTTTCAAGATCCGTGAACCTGACCCTGGATAAAGTGGCCTGGAAGGTTCGATTTTTCATACTGAGGTGGTGGGGTTTTCTAATAATCCTGTCTGGCAACCATCGAACCAGTGCAGGGGCTGCTGGTTGTATAGGTGGTGAGCTGAGTGGAAACTAAACAAAAATGCATAAAACTCAGAACATCCCTCCAGCCCTTGCCCCTCATTTCTCCTCCCCAGCACTGTCCCCATACCTCATTCATGCCAACACATGGCTCCTCATATCTCCTTAATGTCAACCCTTGCCCTTCTAACCACCCCCATGGCCCTTAATAGTTTTCTTTCCCGGTTAGGGCAATTAATGCAACCCCCCCCCCATACAATGGTTTACCCAACCCCATATTACACTTACTCATTTAGACCTATGCAGGGGTGAAATAAGATTAAAATTTGTCTTACAATAAATTTGTAAGCATCTATTACAGACTGCACAATATTGAAAAAACACTAATTCATAAGCAAAAAAACAAAATTTGCAATTCATTAACTAAATAAAGCCTGATAAGAGCAAGCATTTTATTTAAATGGGCAGCACTGTATCAGTGGTTAGCACAGCTGCCTCACAGTGACAGGCACCCAGATTCAATTCCACCCTAGGGTGACTGGAATTTGCACATTCTCCCTGTGTCTGCATGGGTTTCTTCTGGGTGTTTCTCTCACAGTCCAAAGATGTACATGTTAGGGGGATTGGTTATGGGAAAATGCAGGGTTACAGGAAAGGGTAGTGGGGTGGTTCTGGGTGAGATGCTGTTCAGAGGATTGGTGTGGACTCAATGGGCTGAATGGCCTGCTTGCATACTGTCAGGATTACATGAACAATAAGCTTGGAATTCACAGTCACACATGAAAGAGTGTATAACTATTCCTAATGGTCTATCAAACTGAGAGATAATAGTTAGTCTAGTGTGATAATGGATGGTTATGAAATCAATCATATTTCTGATAATCCATTAATGGAAACACTGAGGCCTAAATCAACATCCAGAGTGAAATAACAAACAATAATGTTTTGAAAAATCTCCAGTTTTTTTTACCAAAAGGGCAAGACTTTTAACTACCTTAACAGATTGCCAGCTCCCTTTTAAGATTACTTTTGACAGGCCCTCTTGACCACATCTTTTGACAGGTTTTCTTCACACACTTGACAACTCTCTCTAAGAGGAGAAAGTGAGAACTGCAGATGCTGGAGACCAGAACTGAGAGTGTGGTGCTAAAAGCACAGCAGGTCACGCAGCATTTGAAGAGCAGGAGATTCGACATTTTGGGCATTAGCCCTTCATCAGGACTGAGGCATGTGGGTTAGGTCTGAGAGGTAAATTGGAGGAGGCTGGGGTTGGGGTAAGGTAGCTGGGAAAGTGATAGGTGGATGAAGGTAAGGGAGAAGGTGATAGGTCAGGGGGGGAGTGATGGATGGGTTTGAAGGGCAGTGCTGAGTTGGAAGCTTGGAACTGGGATATTTTTGGGGAGGGGAAATGAGGAAGCTGTTGAAATCCACATTTATCCTGTGTGGTTGCAGGGACCCAAGGCAGAATATGAGGCGTTCCTCCGCCAGGCGTTAGATGGTAACGGTTTGGCGGTGGAGGAGGCCAAGGACCTGCATGCCCCTGACCGAGTGGGAGGGCGAGTTGAAGTGTTCAGCCACGGGCCAGTGGGTTTGATGTCCCAGAGATGTTCTCTGAAAAGATGTGCGAGAGGACGTCCTGTCTCCCCGATGTAGAGGAGACTGGGGGTTCCCAGTGTGGTCTCCTCTACATCGGGGAGACAAGACGCCTTCTTGCAGATCGTTTCAGAGAACATCTCTGGGACACCCGCACCCACCAAACCCACCGCCCCATGGCTGGAATACTTCAACTCCCCCTCCCACTCCCTCAAGGAGATGGGTGTCCTCCACGCCAAACCGTTACCACCCGATGTCTGGAGGAGGAACGCCTCATATTCCGCCTTGGGTCCCTGCATTCATATGGGATAAATGTGGATTTCTACACCTTCTTCATTTCCCCTCCCCTCACATTATCCCAGTCCTAAGCCTCCAAGTCGGCATCGCCCTCCAGACCGGTCCATCACTGCCCTCTGACCTATCACCTTCTCCTTCACCGTCATCCACTTATCACTTTCCCAGCTACCCTCCCAACAGCCCCACGCCCCTCCCATTTATCTCTCAGCCCAGACCCAAAAGCCTCATTCCTGATGAAGGGCTTATGCCTGAAACTTCAATTCTTCTGCTCCTCGGATGCTGCCTGGCCTGCTGTGCTTTTCCAGCACCACACTCTGAACTCTTTCTAGGAGACCCTATTGACACTTTGAACATATCCTCTTGACAACTTCCTTCAACAGATGCTTCTGAAAGTTTTGACAGTTGATTTTGACAGGTCTATTGACTGTTTGAATGACTTTGACACTAATGGGGTTTTGCCTTTTCACCCATACTTTTGCCTATTTTTAATAATTCCAAAGTATGCTATACCTCCCAAAGGTCAGCTGACCAATCCCAAATGGAATCTAACTTCTACCAAAGAGCACCTTACCTTTTCCAAAGGTATACTTGGACCAGGTACAAAGGGCTTCCTTACATCTCCAAAAGACTACCCTAGGTAGTTAAAACAAATCCAAAAAGTAAAATTCAGAACTGCTCTGCCAAGGTCTTCCCTGCACATTTCAGATTTCATACTCCAAGGCTACCAAAACCCCACTTCACTGCGGATAGCTGAAGATTCTTAAATGACCAGCTGCCTCCATGAATGTACATGCACAAATGCTGGTCTGACTCCATTTCTTCTTCTCAACTTGTCTGTTATATTCAAGGGTGGGCCTTATACTTTTAAACAGTTTCTTCATTCTTGCCATGACCTCTTTACCGTGGTGAAAATTCAGGTCTAAGTTCTTAGGGTGCCAAACAATTGGGCTACATTGTACTAGATGCTTTTGAGTTATTGTTTCTTGGAGGAGCTCATTCAAGCAAATGGTATATCCTGACTTGTGCCTTATAGAAGGTAGGCAGGCATTGGGAGACAAGAGGTGAGTTACTTGCCACAACATTCCTAGTCTCTGATTTGGTCTTGTCGGCACCACACTTATATCACTTGTTTAGTTTCTAGTCAATGGTAACATGCCAGATGTTGATAATGGGGATTCAACAATGGTCAAGCCATTTTATTGTTGAATGTATGGTTAGATTCTATTCTCTTGGAGATGGTCATTTCCTAGCACTTCTGTGGTCAAATGTCACTTGTCATTATCAGGCAAGCTTGGATGTTGTCCAAATCTTACTAAATATGGACATTGTGATGATGTTATGGCTTGAAGAGGTTTATTTTGTCTTTTTTTTAATGAAGAAATGTTGAGACAGAGTTATCAAACAGAATGCTCAATGGCTTGTGAGGCTTTGGTTGTTTTTTAAAAAATGGAATACTAGACGCAGCCTGAATGGGTGAGGTTAAGCTCCCACAGAACCAAGATTTTTAGTTTTAGCTCTCAGCAGTTGCTAGTGTCCTGAAGCACGATGTGGAAACTCTTATTCATCTCCCTGTTACAACTAAAAGCTTGGTTTCTCTTGTTGATGGAATTGTATGTGAGATAATCTATTTTAATGGTTTTGCCTTTGCCAAGTCTGTGTTCATGGATGTTACTATATTGGAATAGTTAATTAGTAGCAGTTAATAAAAATATATTATATTGTTAAGCGTTTCGATAGAGTTGCAGTTAAGTTAATTCCTTTATTTTTTATTTTGTCTGTATTTTAACTGTAGTGTGAAAATAGAGTATACTTTGCTTGAAGGCAGAAATGCATACACCAGATGCTGGAGATTATAGTCAAGATTAGAGTGGTGCTGGAAAAGTACAGCAGGTCAGGCAGCATCCGAGGAGCAGGAAAATCAATGTTTTGGGCAAAAGCCCTTCATCCTGATGCTCGATTTTCCTGCTTCTCAGATGCTTCCTGACTTGCTGTGCTTTTCCAGCACCATACTAATCTTGACTGTATTTTGCTTGAAGTCAAGTAGTTTGACCAATTGAATTTCATCTGGAACGTAATGCGTTACCTTTAAAATAAGAAAAAGTTAGGATGTAGGCTGTCTTCTTAATATATTTTGAGGGGGTTTGGTCTGGTCCATAACAACGTGGATTGTGTGACCTTGGAGTGCAGATTCACAGTTCCTTGAAAGTGAAGAGACAGGGAGATAGGATAGTGCATTGAGTACAGGAGTTGGGCGGTCATGTTGTGACTGTATAGGGCATTGGTTAGGCCACTTTTGTGTTACTGTGTTCAATTCTGGTCTCCGTGCTATAGGAAGGATGTTGTGAAACTTGAAAGGGTTCAGAAAAGATTTACAAGGATGTTGCCAGGGTTGGACAATTTGAACTATAGGGACAGGCTGAATAGGCTGGGGCTGTTTTCCCTGGAGCCTTGGAGGCTGAGGGGTGACCTTATAGATGTTTATAAAATGAAGAGGGACATGGATAGAATAAATAGGGAAGGTCTTCTCACTGGAGTGGGGAAGTCCAAACCTCGAGGGCATAGGTTTAAGTTGAAGCGGCAAGATATAAAAAGGATTTAAGGGGCATCTTTTTCAGGCAGAGGGTGCTGCATGTATGAAATGAGCTTCCAGAGGAAGTGGTGGAGGCTGGTACAATTACAACATTTAAAAGGCATCTGGATGGGTACATGAATAGTGAGGGTTTAGGGGGATATGGGCCAAATGCAGGCAAATAGCACCGGATTTAGATAGGATATCTGGTTGGAATGGATGAGGTGAACCAAAGGATCTGTTTCCGTGCTGTGTCTCTCTATAACGCTATTTCTCTGTGTGTGTGAGGAGTTGCAAATAGTGCTGAACAATGTTCAATCACCAGTGAATATCCTTGTGTTTGATCTTGTGATGGACAGAAAGTCATTCATGAAGCAGCTGAAGATAGTTGAACCTAGGACATTATCCTGAGGAACTTATTCAGAGATATTTTGGGACTGAAATGATTGACTTTCAACAACCAGGACCAATATCCTTTGTGTTAGATATAACTCCAACAAACACTTCACTAGGATTTTATTGTCATTTGACAGCCACACAAGATTATTTATACAATTTTTGTTGGTTGAATATTTTGCTCCAAGTCATTTTGCTTTTTTGACAAGGAGGTTGCAAAAGAAAACTCTCCCCAATTGTTTTGTAGCGCTTCAGTGAACACTAGTGAACATATGGTCAGCCTAATTCTGAATGATTCAGGTTTAATTTCAGTCCTACAGGAAATTATCTGTTTTTCAGTCATAGCAAATTGCAGCCAAGACTACTTAGATATCAATATATTTGCCTTGCTACCACGTTTAAGGGCAAAGAGTTAAGAGCAGGCAACATTACTGGTCAACCACGTGAGGAAAAAGAAAATTGGAGCATTTGCTGTCGATTTTTCAGAGTTCTAGATTACAGTACTCATGTAAGAAAAGTATATGTTGCCTCAGCAACAGACTCCTTGAGGGATCAGCTACTCAGTTGGTTGGATGGCTGGTGTTGATCAGTTTGGTGCCAACAGCCTCAGGTGACTGACTGTGTGGAGTTTGCACATTCTCCCCGTGTCTGCGTGGGTTTCCTCCAGGTGCTCCGGTTTCCTCCCACAGTCCAAAAATGTGCAGGTTAGGTGAATTGGCCATGCTAAATTGCCCATAGTGTTAGATGGAGGGGTAAATGTAGGGGAATGGGTCTGGGTGGATTACGCTTCGGCGGGTCGGTGTGGACTTGTTGGGCTGCAGAGCCTGTTTCCACACTGTAAGTAATCTAATCTAATCTAAGCATGGTGTTTGATTCCCATTTCAGCTGGAGTGGATTTTGGACTGGCCTCCTTGCCCTACCTATGATAGAGGTTGTAGCACTATGTGTTGGATTTGCCTTCAGGACAGAGAATTGAAAAGGAAAATATTTTTGAGTAATGAACATTTTTGTGATCGGTTTAATTAAAGACGTTTTGATACTGTTTTGCAAAATCCTATTTGTAAATGAAACAGTAAAGCATTTCTGGGAGCAACCCCTCCACTCCTACCTAAGGGATTTACTACTCATATGTGCTGCCTCTGTTTACTGCCGTACTTGCATATTTTAAAGTCAAATTGCCAATCTTTTCATGTCTTCTAGTCTCATTATTACCTTGGAAATGATGCACAGACTTGAATCTCTGATGGCTTTGCATTTATACAGCATTTTTCATTTCCAGCAGACATCTCAAAGCACTTTACAGCCACTGAAGTACTTCTTGAACTATAGGAAACACAACGTCAAATTTAGATTCAGCAAATGCCCACAAAGAGCAATGTGATGGCTCCCAGATAATCTGCTTTTGTGGTATGGATTGAGGGATATATATTGGCCAAGACACCAAGAATAACTCCACTGCTCTTGTTCAAAATCTGTTCATGAGACTGCTTGCGTCTGCTAAGCAAGCAGATATGGTCTCATTTAATGTCCCCTTTGACAAAACTCTGGTCGCTCAATATTAAACTTGAGTGTCAACCCTGATTTTTCATGCTCGAGCCTTGGATTGGGTCGTGAACCCCCTTATAACTCACAGGTGACAATGCCAGAACCTGAACCAGAGCTGACACTACCTCATATGACAAATATATGGCTTTTTAATGCGCACTACCCTGCATGATGAACTGAAATAAAAATAGAGTGCTGGAGAAACTCAACAAAACTGGCAGCTACTGTGGACAGAGAGACAGTTAAAGTTTTGAGTCCTATAACTCTTCTTCGGAACCTGGAATCTTGGGAATACATTCTATTCAGGTCAACCATACATGAAAGAAGGTCATTTATTTTAGCTATATATTATATATTGAAACCAAGGATTTTTTTTTTGTCCGTGTTGCATTGAGTAACATTTCTGAATGTGATTTGTTATGTAGTTTTTGTTCTCCTGTCTGTTTTTATTCTGTGGGTTCATTGCATTTTGAAGGTGGAAGTAATACTTTTACTGGCTGAGGTCATAAACTCAAAAGATTTACAGAGTAATTGAATCCCATTAGACTTTGAATATTCTGTCAAAGGGAAAGAAGGCACCCGGGTCACTCCCTCGCCTGGAAATGCTGTCTGATGTTTGGCCATTTAGAGGGCCCATAATCAACTCTCACAAAGCATTTGGAAGTCATGCTTTTGCTGATTTAAATCAAAACAACACGGGCAGAGGGAAGGAAAGGGATGATGAAGGAGAGCTGGGAAATTGCTGGGAAAAAAGAGTAAATGCATTTAGCTGGCAAATCAGTCATTGTGGCTGTGATACCATCAGAAGAAAAGGGAAATCAATCAAACAGTCAGGTGTTAGTGGATAGCATATTAAATATCATTTACACAAAGTTTCAAACTATGCAGAATTGATAAAATATGAGTAAAACCATCTTTGATCTCTTTCAAAAAGAATGTAAACTACTTTATACTTTGCAACAGCAGAGAATCTGCTGAATGTTCTTAATCTTGGTGGAGGGCAAATTTTCAATAGTTAAGTACAAGTCATCAAACTTCCCTCAAACACTTATTATTGCAGTGTTTACTTAAAAGTCTACCAACACAAATCGGACTTTTATCTTCATGTAAATGTTTACAAAAGTAGAAAGTCATAAACGATGGTGACTTGTTCTGCATGCCTTAGCTGTTCAAATAGATTTCTGATTTCAAAATTTGTTTTACTCAATATGAAAACATCTTGATAATTTCCTGCTTGAGTGAAGGGTATGTGCCTTACTGTTCAAATAGTTTACAGCAGGCCCTTTCATCATTTGGATACAAGAATACATTTCAAAGGAAATATATAATAACCACGAGGTCCTCAGCAGACTGAGCTCCTGAAAGAAACTGCCTGAAAATCTCTGATAAACAGCTGTTGGCTTCTGAATAAAGTTTACGGGATCAATATGGCACTGCTGCAGTTCATCAGTTCTGTTGTTGAAGGTGTAGTCATCTGTATTCTTAGAAATCAAGGTGGTAAGTTATAACATACCACTACTTTGGACATGCCTTTTAAAAGGAATTGTTTTTGTCATTTTATAAATAAATTCTGTATTGGCATGCAAACAAGTGCTGCACAGGGACAATGGCTCTCTGTGGATGGAATTGTTAATTGTATGAGTGTGTGTTTAACTGTATTTAGAGGGTGGATGTTAACTGTGGATTCACTTATCTCCCATGTTTAGTGGCTGACTGAAGTTGTGGTGGATAGGTATGTTTGTAACATGTGTCCTTGTAAATAAAAGCTTATGAAGACCATAGAGTGATTATCCATAAATGGTCCCATGCATTTATCGGATCCAGCTGATCATGTCAACTTGCCGTGATAGGCCACAGGAAGTGCCTGCCTGCAATTGCACCACTGATGTCACTAGGCTGAGGATGGGGGAGTTTGAAAGGTAGAGGTGGAAACAGGGACTGATGATGTGGTTACTTCCCATTTCGGGGGTGTCTACAGAGTAAGTTTTCTCCATCGCGGTCATCCTACTCTACCACTGCCTTGCCAATTGGTCCTCTCGAGCTGCTGGGAGGGGCCCTTCCTTGAGCTGTGAGACCATGCTGCACCTGTTTCCCCCAACTCCCCTTCACCTTCATCATTGTATCTAAGAAGCAGTGATCCACCTCCCCTTCTGTAGGTTAAGATGGGCATTGGCGCATGCTCAGGTGGGGCCAGTGATGGTAGCTGGCCAAGAAGCTGTGTTCCTGAGTGCGCATGCCCTTGTCTCAGCTAGTGGTGACAAGTTATTTTAAACTAATCTCGTCCCCGAAAATGATTTCTCTGAAAATTAACTTTGAACTTTAATGGAAGGGATCTAAAAACCTATATTGATAATAAACTGATTAATTGGAATTCTATTTTGATTCTATTCTGGTAAAAAGGTCAGCGATGACTTAGATTGGATTTTACAGAACAGAGAGTGACCTATCTGGTCAACTTCAATACTTATGCCCCATGTGAGCCGCCCTTACTTTACTTCATTTAACCCTATGAAATATAATAGTCTCCACTTATTACTGTAATGTTTAGTTGTCATTGCAGCACAGAATGGGGTCATTTGGTCCATCAGTCTATGGCAATTCCATAATTTTATTAAAATACTCTAAATGGTTATGGGATGAGTTGAAAAAACAAGATCATGGCTTACCTATGCTCTCAGTTCAATTGTAGTTTGCTTGTGATATTCCTCTCTAGCCAGTAACTATAGAAACAACATGGTAACATTTTTTGATTTGTCTAAATCTAATGCTCTGTATTGTCTTTGCTTTTGAATTCCGGATGCCATGAAGATCAGATTATTTTTAGAGAAAGGTTTCAGCAATGTTATGCTTATAACCCCACTAGACAATCACCCTCATTGACATTATTCTGTAAGCAAAGAAGATGATGTCTTTCCAACAACAGATATTGCATTGTGTGAGCAATTTGAAATGTATGTCACTGTTATTTAACAGTCATGCAGTTGCTTTCTGTAATTCAATTCTTCTGTTTTGTTCTGTCTGATCTATAAGCACATGCCACATTCCCATTCCTGGAGCATATCATCAGATACTTGCTCACTGTTCCGTCCCCTACACCTAAAGTCAGGCAGAGACTAATTATTTCTCAGACTGTCACATTATCCCTCCAAAGGGAGCAAGATGAAAAATAGATTGTGAAGAAAAGAACACACGTGTGAGAGAGGCATGAGAATTGTGGGATTGCAGGTATGGTAGACAAGATGCATTAGACTAATGAATAAGATCCAGGCTTCTTGGAACAAGCAGCAGAATGGATTCCTAGCTGGCTGTAAAACAGAAAGCAGGGAGTAGAAGTGATGAATAGTTGTCTAGAGTGGCAGAAGGCATCAAGTTGACTTCTGCAAGGGTTAGTGCTAGGATGACTGATTGCAAATTAGCTGAACAATTCAGACTTTGTAATCAAAAACCATTCGTTTTAAGTTTACAGAAGACTCCAAAATAGGGAGTGTAGTCAATCTAAGGACGTATTGATACAACTGCATAAATTATTGAAAGGAGCAGACAGATCGGTAAACCGATAAGGAAATGAACCATACATTCGGTTACTTTTTTCGAATGATAGAATTGAAAAGAAGAGAAGTTGTGTTGAACTTGTATCAAGCTTTGATTAGACCATGCTTGGAGTACTATGTATGACTCTGGTTTCCATAGTATAAAAAGGTTATAAGGCATTGGTGATGGTGCAAAACAAAGAGGATAGGTATTACCTCACAACCCTTATATCAGGAGAGGATGTATCAGTCACCTACCAGAAGTCTTTAAAAATTTTAAGAATTTTGATAGAACTGACACAGAGAAATGGTTTCCACATGTGGGAAGATCAAAATTATAGGCTTTTAATCTACAGTATTCACCAAGAAATTAGATAGGGCATTCAGTCGAATTCTTTTTACCCAGAGACTGATGATATGCTGATGCAATGAGATGGTGATATTCATGGCTGATTTGTATTGTAACTCATGTACCCACCCTGACTCTGTAACTTGTGACGCCCTTGCATACCAAAAATCCATCACCAGTCTTAGTTTTGACATTTTCAGATGACCCTCAAGGCACCCTTCTCCTACAGCCTCAACATTGTTTGGAAGGACAGAGTTTCAGTTTTCCACGACCCTCTGTTAGAGAGGTATTTCCTGACCTTGGCCCTGGAGAACCTAGCTCTAATTTTCAGTTTCTTCCCCTTTTTCTGGATTCACTTCCATCAGAGGAAATAATTTTGAACATAAAACGATGTTGTGCCGAATGCCAAATTAAACTAATCCCTTCTGGCTGCCCTTCGTCATTGCCCTCCGTTCCTTTCTCTCCACCCATCTCATCAACTCCTTAAATCAACTTAAACAGCACCATTATCTTATCTATATTCACTGTTGAATTTGTGAATGCTGGATGAATGAAAACTGAAGTAGCTTCATCAATTTCAATTCAGTCCTATTTTGGTAATTTATGGCCCAGATTCTTATAAAAGTAGAGATGGTCTCTGGCTTAGTTGTAATGCAGCACAGAACAGGGCAGGTTGTGTTTGCATATCTGTGGTTCACAGATGCACATGTTAAAGTACAGTTGCCTTCAACCAGATCCAATTTTTATAATGGGGTATCTAAAACTTGACCTGTGGGCTTTTGATCTTTCAGGAGAAGGTCTAAAGTGGCTGGTGGTTTTTGGAGCGGTAGGGACCTTTTTGAATGGGTCTAGGGCATTTTTAGAAAAGGTAAGGTGTATTTTCAGAAAGGGGGAGTCAAAAACGCTTTGGAATCATTAGAAGTAGATATGAGCGTGTGCAAAAAGTGAGGAAACTTATTGGAACAATAAAGTTGATTGGAGCTGTCAAGGGGAATGATCAAATATCAAGGCATTTAAATCTTGTGTCTTTTAAATTTGAAAAATAACATGCTAAAATTTACAAAAACTGCTTGCTATTTCACTCCATTTGGTGTCACAACCCTCTGTACTTTATTACAGGAATGGCAAGACTGATTTCATAACCTATTATTCTCACAGTTCAGAGGTTAATTGCCGCCTTCAAGTGTTTATAAAGTCTTCGGTCTGGCACCGTGAATACAAATTTGTTTTTTATTAAAAATGGGATTAAATATTTGAATGAAATCTTTGATTTGGTAAAAGATTATGTAATTGAAAGAATTGAGATGTAGTGAATGGTTTTCATGAATGAGTTTTTAAAAATGTAAAATTAAAATCTGCAGTAGACACATAGCTTTATTTTGTTTTATCTCTGCCCTTGGTGGACCCTGGATAAGTTAGTATGGATGGTGTAAGATTAAATGGTGGATAGAGAGCATGTTTAGCAAGAGTTGGCATATGTTGCCAAAGCGGATATAAAGTGCAGAAGGGATAGTTATAAAGGTGTAGAGATTAACATGGAGAGTATGAGGGCCCAGGTAGGTAGTTGGCATGAGTTAGCACAAAGACTATAAAGGGCCATGGGAATGAGAACAAGGGCATGAAGGGTATGACAGCCACACACATGGTAGATGGGCATAAATTGGCATGAAAGGTATGAAATGTCATGGGGACTGGATGGACAGCATGAGATAACATGGTTTGCCATGTGTGGGAAATTGGAAACATGTGGGAGGTAAGGACTGGAGCTCTGTTACTATTTTGTTAAAGCTAGAACAAAGTGATGGCTTTTTAGAAGCTAACTCTGTCAGCTCCTGTAGCTGCCTCTAAACTCTCTCCAAGTTGGTGGCCCAAGTCCATTTTCCCTTCTCAACCAAATGAAAATCTGACTGTCTGGGACACTTGACTCACTTTGCAGAGCTGGGGATTTTCCCAACCCTTTGCTGATGACTTAGGGGATGTGAAAAGTTCAGATGTCAGTGTTGAGAATGTATTCAGCGTACAAGCATTCAACAAAATGAAAAATGTGAATACCTTGAACTCAACATAATGCAACAATGCAGCATCTTTGCCGTTTACATCTTATTTCTCTTGAGATGATTTACTGAAAAATGTAGGCTTGGAAAATGGTAGGGGGTGATGGATTCTCAGGGGAATGTAGCACGAACAGCCAAGTTTCTGGTATCAAGACTGGCTCTAATGCAATGAGGGGTTCGTCGGGTTCCAAAAGATCAATTGTGTTAGGGGACTCTCTAATCCGAGGGACAGACAGACGTTTCTGTGGCCAGCAGAAAAAAATGAAAATGGTGTGTTGCCTCCCTGGTACCAGGATCAAGGATGTCTCAGAGAGGGTGCAGAATGTTTTCAAAGGGACAGGGACCAACAGGAGGTCACCGTACATATTGGAATCAATGACATAGGAAGGGAAAATGTTGAGATTCTGAAGGGAAAATACAGAGAGGCAGGAATTTAAAAAAGGAGGTCCTCGAGAATAGTAATATCTGGATTACTCCCGGTGCTATGATCTAGTGAGGGTAGGAATAGGAGAAAGAGCAGATGAATGTGTGGTTGAGGAGCTGGTGTATGGGGGAAGGATTCACATTTTTGGATTGTTGGAATCACTTCTGGGACAGAAGTGACCTGTACAAGAAGGACGGATTGCACCTAAATTGGAAGAGGATTAATATACTGGCATGGAGATTTGGTAGAGCTGCTTGGGAGGATTTAAACTTGTAAGGTGGGGGTTGGGACCCTGCAGGATAGTGAGGAAAGAGATCAATCTGAGACTGGTACAGTTGAGAAAAGAGGCAAGCCTAACAGTCAGGACAGGCAGGGACAAAGCAGAGAACAAGGTAGGACTGATAAATTAAACTGCATTTATTTCAGTGCAAGAGGCCTAACAGGGAAGGCAGAGGAACTCAGGGCATGGTTAGGAACATGGAACTGGGATATCATAGCAATTATAGATATACGGCTCAGGGATGGACAGGACTGGCAGCTTAATGTTCCAGGATGCAAAAGCTGCAGGAAGGACAGAAAGGGGGGCAAGAGAAGAGATGGGGCGGTGTTTTTGATAAGGGATTAATTAGCATTACAGCTGTACTGAGGGAGGATATTCCTAGAAATACATCCAGGAAAGTTATTTGGGTGGAACTGAGAAATAAGAAAGAGATGATCATTTTATTCTGATTGTATTATAGACCCCCTAACAGACAGAGGGAAATTGAGAAACAAATTTATAACAAGATCTCAGTTATTTGTAATAATAATAGGGTGGTTATGATAGGGGATTTCAACTTCCCACACATAGACTGGGACTGCCATAGTGTTAAGGGTTTAGATGGAGAGGAATTTGTTAAGGGTGTACAAGAAAATTTTCTCATTCAGTATGTGGATGTACCTCCTAGAGAAAGTGGAAAACTTGACCTACTCTTGGGAAATAAGGCAGTGCAGGTGACTGGGGTGTCAGTGGGGGAGCAAGGCCAATTTTGACAATATTAGGCAAGAACTTTCAAAAGCTCATTGGGAGCAGATGTTCACAGGTAAAGGGGGACGGCTGGAAAATGAGAAGCCTTCAGAAATGAGATAACCAGAGTCCAGAGCCAAGATATTCCTGTTAGGGGAAAGGAGAGGCTGGTAGGTGTAGGGAATGCTGAATGATGAAAGAAATTGAGGTTTTTGTTAAGAAACAGAAGAAAGTATATGTCCGGTATAGACAGGATAGATCAAGTGAATCCTCAGAAGAGTATAAAGGAAGTAGGAGTATACTTAAGAGGGAAATCAGGAGGGCAAAAAGAGGACATGAGATAGTTTTGGCAAATAGAGCTAAGGAGAATCCAAAGAATATTTACAAATACATTAAGGACAAAATGGTAACTAGGGAGAGAATAGGGTCGCTCAAAAATCAGTAAGGCGGCCTTTGTGTGGAGCTTCAGGAGATGGGGGAGATACTAAGTAAGTATTTTGCATCTGTGATTACTGTGGAAAAAGACATGGAAGATATAGAATGTAGAGAAATAGATGATGACATCTTGAAAAATGTCCATATTACAGAGGAGGAAGTGCTAGATGTCTTGAAACACATAAACATGGATAAATCCCCAGGACATGATCAGGTGTACCCTAGAACTCTGTGGGAAGCTAGGAAGTGATTTCTGGGCCCCATGCTGAGCTATTTGTATCATCGATAGTCATAGGTGAGGTGCCGGAAGACTGGAAGTTGGCTAATGTGGTGCCACTATTTAAGAAAGTAGTGAGGACAAACCAGGGAACTGTAGACCAGTGAGCCTGACATTGGTGGTGGGCAAGTTGTTGGAGGGAATGCTGAGGGACAGGATGTACATGTATTTGGAAAGGCAAGGACTGATTAGGGATAGTCAACATGGCTTTGTGCATGGGAAATCATGTCTCATAAACTTGATTGAGCTTTTTGAAGAAGTACCAAAGAGGATTGATGAGGGCAGAGCATTAGACATGATCTATATTGACGTCAGTAAAGCGTTTGACAAGGTTCCCCATAGGAGACTGGTTAGCAAGGTTAGATCTCATGGAATACAGGGAGAACTCACCATTTGAATACAGAACAGGCTCGAAGGTAGAAGACAGAGGGTGGTGGTAGAGGATTGCTTTTTCAGATTGAGGCCCTTGACCAGTGGAGTGCCACAAGGATTGGTGCTGAGTCCTCTACTTTTTGCCATTTATATAAATTATTTGGATGTGAGCTTAAGATGTATAGTTAGTACGTTTGCAGATGACACCAAAATTGGAGGTGTAGTGGACAGCAAAGAAGGTGACCATGGATTGCAAGGGGATCGTGATCAGATGAGCCAATGGGCTGAGGAGTGGCAGATGGAGTTTAATTTAGATAAATGTGAGGTGCTGCATTTTGGGAAAGCAAATCTTAGCAGGACTTGCACACTTAATGTGAAGGTCCTAGGGAGTGTTGCTGAACAAGAGACCTTGGGGTGCAGGTTCATAGCTCCTTGAAAGTAGAGTTGCAGGTAGACGGGATAGTGAAGAAGGCTTTCCTTTATTGGTCAGAGTTGGGAGGTCATGTTGCGGCTCTACAGGATGTTGATTAGGCCACTTTTGGAATATTGCATGCAGTTCTGGTCTCCTTCCTATCAGAAGGATGTAGTGAAATTTGAGAGGGTTCAGAAAAGATTTACAACGATGTTGCCGGGTTGGAGGATTTGAGCTATAGGGAGAGGATGAACAGGCTGGGGGTGTTTCCCCTGGAGTGTCGGAGGCTGACGGGTGACCTTATAGAAGTTTATAAAATCATGAGGGGCATGGATAGGGTAAATAGACAAGGTCTTTTCCCTGGGGTGGGCGATCCAGAATTAGAGGGCATAGGTTTAGGGTGAGAGGGGAAAGATATAAAAAAACCTAAGGGGCAATGTTTTCACACAGAGGGTGGTGCGTGTGTGGAGTGGGCTGCCAGAGGAAGTGGTGGAGGCTGGTACAATTGCAACATTTAAAAGGCATCTGGATGGGTACATGAATAGGAGGGATATGGGCTGAGTGCTGGCTGGTGGGAGTAGATTGGTTGGGATATCAGGTCGGCATGGACGAGTTGGACCGAAGGGTCTGTTTCCATGCTGTACAACTCTATGACTCTATGACAGGCATGCCGTCAAGGATAACTATAAAGCCTATAAATTCAAACACAGATAGCAAAGTACAGTATGTTCTGATATAGCACGATAGTTCTGTTCCCGTACAATTGCATGTTATAAGAAAATTGCATAATCACAGCATCATTTAAACCACTGGGACCAGAATCGTGTTATTGCCAATACAGGTGAGGAAAGTTCGCATTCTACCAATAATGGTCTAAATTCTTCAATTGCATTATAACTAATTTGCGCTGTAGAAATGCCTGTTATCGCAGAACCGACTGTAGATATATTGGTTAAAAATGCTGGGTTGTTGGAGACATAATAAGAAAAGTAAAGTGAACTAAAAGTTGTGAGACAATGAGGAAAGGGGTGAAAGCCATTTCACATTTAGTTCTACCTTCTTTCATTAATTTGTAGAACGTGGGTGTTGCTGGCTGGCCAGCATTTATTGCCCATCCCGAGTTGCCTTTGAGAAGGTGGTGGTGAGCTGCCTTCTTAAACTGCTGCAGTCCATTTGCTGCAGGTTGACCCACAATGCCCTTAAGGAGGGAATTCCGGGATTTTGACCCAACGACAGTGAAGGCACAATGATATATTTCCAAGTTCATGGTGGTGAATGGCTTGGAGGGGAACTTACAGATGGCAGCGTTCCTATGTATATGCTGCCGTTGTCCTTCTAGATGGAAGTGTTTATGGGTTTGGAAGGTGCGTTTGGAAGGTGCTGTCTGAGTATCTTTGGTGAATTTCTGCAGCATCTTGTAGATAGTATACACTGCTGAGTGCTGGTGGTGCAGGGTGTGAATGTTTGTAATTGTGCAGCCAATCAAATGAGCTGCTTTGTCCTGGAAAGTGTCAAGCTCCTTGAATATTGTTGGAACAGCACCATTCAAGCAAATAAGAAATATTCTGTTCTACTCCTGACTTGTGCTTTGACAATGAACAGACTTTGGGAAGTCAGAAGATGAGTTACTCACTGCAGTATTCCTAGCCTCTGATCTGCTCTTGTAACCTTTGTGTTTATGTGGCAAGTCTAGCTGAATTTCTGATCAGTGGTAACCCTGAAAGATGTTGATATTGGGAGTTTCGGTGATGGTAACACCATTGAATGCCAAGGAGCGATGGTTAGATTGTCTCTTATTGGAGATGGTCAGTGTTCAACATTCATGTGATGCAAATGTTCCTTGTCACTTGCCAACTCAAGCTTTTGGATATTGTCCAGATCTTGTTGCATTTGAACATGGACTGCTTCAGTATCTGAGGAGCTGTGAACTGGGCAGAGCACTGTCCAGTCATCCCCAGTTCTGACCTTATGATGGAGGGAAAGACCTTATGATGGAGGGAAGGTCATTGAGGAAGCAGCTGAAGATGAGTGTACCTAGGGCACGACACTGGTAAATCCTACAGAGAGGTCCTGGAGCTGAGATGACTGACTGCCGAAAACACAACAATCTTCTTATATGCCATGTATGATTTGAATCAGTGGTGAGTTTGTCACTTGGTTCCCATTGAATCCAGTTTTGCTAGAGGTCCTTGATGCCATACTCAGCTGAATGCTGCTTTTATGTCAAGGGTTATTACTCTCACCTCACCTCTGGAATTCACTTCCTCTGTCCATGTTTGAACCAAGGCTGTAATAAGGTCAGGAGCTGAATAGTCCTGGCAGAGCACAATCTGAGCAGATTATTGATGAGCAGGTGCTGCTTGATAGCATTGTTGATGACACCTTCCATCACTTCACTGATGATCAAGAGTAGGCTGGTGTGACAGTAATTGGCTGGTATTTGGATTTGTCCTGTTTTAATGTACAGGTTATACCTGGGTAATTTTTCACATTGTTGTACAGATGCCAGTGTTTTAGCTTGACTATGGGAGCAGCAAGTTCTGAAGCACAAGTCTTCCGTACTATTACTGCAATGGTGTCAGAGCCTGTAGCCTTGGCATTATCCAGTGCCTCCAACTATTTCTTGATATCAAGATGAGTGAATCGAATGACTGAAGACTGGATTCTGTGATGCGGGGGACCACTGGAGGATATCAAGATGGATCAACCAATTAAAAGATCAACCAATTAAAATTTACCCAAAATTAAATTCAGAAATTACAAGATGCTGCCTGTTCAGACTGACCACTAAAAGAAATGTACTTTGGTGCTTGACACATTTATCAGAGGAACTTCAATCTGCTGACAGATTAAAATATTGACTAGAATAGTCTGCTGGTATTTTGATAATGATGGCCCTCTAAATATAAATGTGATCCTAAGTTAACAGTCTTTGTTCCCTCTGTTGGGTTATGCTTCCAATGTTTCATCCATTTGTTTATAATTAACTATGTAAATAAGACCAACAAAACTGTTTAGCAATAATTATGAGAATGGTATGCTGTGTCATTTTTTGCAAGGGCTTTTGCACTGAGACTAAGAGAAGAAGCATGGAAATTCAGTTCAATGATTTCCATTGATTACAGTCTTAGGGAGCCTTGGCACCCCATCATCTGGAGATTACATTTTCGTGCTTGTGCAGATTTCCGAAGTTGTTGTCAATATCAGTAAAGCAATATTGGCAAATAGTGACACTTTCACACTTACTTCAATGATATTGCAGTAAGTGCTTGCACAGTAATGTTCATATTCTAGGTGATCCATATTCCTTCAAAATGAATCATTTATGAACATAGGGAAAAGGAGCAGAAGTGTCCTTTTTGCCTCTTGAGCTTTTTCCTGTCATTCAATCAGGAAATGATCTGTTTTCTTGAATTCCACATTCCTGAGTATCTCTAATAAACCCTTGATTCCCTTGCATAACAAGAACCCACCTCCCTCCTAATGGGCAGAAAACTGTGAATGGTGATAAAGGGTTCTTTTTCAGCTTGGCATTTGTAACCAATGGGGTTTCCACAGGGATCAGTGGAGGGACCACAACTATTTGTAATATATATTAATGACTTGGACTAAGGAAGCAAATGTGCTGGAGCCAAATTTGCAGGTGACTCAAAAATAAGCAAGTTGCGAGAGGGAAACAATAACAGAGTGGTATTGATAGGTTGAGTAATTGGGCCAGTAGTTGACAAGTGGAGGAAATGTGAAGTTGTTTATTTTGGAAGAGAGAACAAAAGAACAGAGTATTATTTAAATGAAGAAAAACTGCATAAAACTGGAACACAGAGGGACTTGATTGTATTTGTACGCAAAACATAGTAAGCTAACTCGCAGATGCGGCGGGTAATCAGGAAAGCGAATAGAATGTTGGCCTTTACTTCAAAGGGGTTGGAGTATAAGAGTAGGGAAGTCTTACTGCAACTGTACAAGGTGCTGCTGAGATCACATCTGGAGTACAGTGAGTAGTTTTGGTCCCCTTATTTGAGGAAATATAGAGTCATAGAGATGTACAGCATGGAAACAGACCCTTCGGTCTAACCCGTCCATGCCGACCCGTCCCAACCCAATCTAGTCCCATCTGCCAGTACTTGGCCCATATCCCTCCAAACTCTTCCTATTCATATACCCATCCAAAAGCCTCTTAAATGTTGGAATTGTATCAGCCTCCACCACTTCCTCTGGTAGCTCATTCCATACACATACCACCCTCTGCGTGAAAAAGTTGCCCCTTAGGTCTCTTTTATATCTTTCCCCTCTCACCCTAAAGTTATGCCCTCTAGTTCTGGATTTCCTGACCCCAGGGAAAAGACATTGCCTATTTATCTTATCCATGCCCCTCATAATTTTGTAAACCTCTATGAGGTCACCCTTTAGCCTTCGACGCTCTCAGGAAAATAGCCCCAGCCTGTTTAGCCTCTCCCTATAGCTCAAATCCTCCAACCCTGGCAATATCCTTGTAAATCTTTTCTGAACGCTTTCAAGTTTCACAACATCTTTTCTGTAGGAAGGAGACCAGAATTGCATGCAATATTTCAACAGTGGCCTGACCAATGTCCTGTACAGCCGCAATCATGACCTCCCAACTCCTGTTCTCAATACTCTGACCAATAAAGGAAAGCATACCAAACGCTTTCTTCACTATCCTATCTACCTAAGACTCCACTTTTAAGGAGCTATGAACCTGCACTCTAAGGTCTCTTTGTTCAGCAACACTCCCTAGGACATTACCATTAAGTGTATAAGTCCTGCTAAGACTTGCTTTCCCAAAATACAGCACCTCGCATTTATCTGAATTAAACTCCATCTGCCACTTCTCAGCCCATTGGCCCAGATCCTGTTGTAATCTGAGGTAACCCTCTTCGGTGTCCACTACACCTCCAATTTTGGTGTCATCTGCAAACTTACTAACTGTACCTCTTATGCTCGCATCCAAATCATTTATGTAAATGACAAAAAGTAGAGGACCCAGCACCAATCCTTGTGGCAGTCCACTGGTCACAGGCCTCCAGTCTGAAAAACAGCCCTCCACCACCACCCTCTGAGCCAGTTCTGTATCCAAATGGCTAATTTTCCCTGTATTCCGTGAGATCTAACCTTGCTAATCAGTCTCTCATGGGGAACCTTGTCGAACCCTTTACTGAAGTCCATATGGATCACATTTGCTCCTCTGCCCTCATCAATCCTCTTTGTTACTTCCTCAAAAAACTCAATCAAGTTTGTGAGACATGATTTCCTATGCACAAAGCCATGTTGACTATCCCTAATCAGTCCTTGCCTTTCTAAATACATGTACATCCTGTCCCTCAGGATTCCCTCCAATAAATTGCCCACCACTGACATCAGGCTCACTGGTCTATAGTTCCCTGGCTTGTCCTTACCACCCTACTTAAACAGTGGCACCACGTTAGCCAACCTCCAGTCTTCCGGCACCTCACCTGTGACGACCGATGATAAAATATCTCAGCAAGAGGCCCAGCAATCACTTCTCTAGCTTCCCACAGAGTTCTAGGTTATACCTGATCAGGTCCTGGGGAATTATCCACCTCTACCCGTTTCAAGACATCCAGCACTTCCTCCTCTGTAATATGAAAGTTTTCATTTCAAAGGAGGCAGTTCAGAGCATTTTATGAGCAAAGCCTAAATAGATTGGAACTCTGCTCACTAAAGTTTAGAAGAATGAGAGATGATTTCCTTGGAACAATAGGATTCTAAAAGAGTTTGACAGAGTAAATACTGAGAGGATGATGATTCCCCTCATGGGAGAGTCTCGGACCAAGGGCATTGTGTTACACCCCTCTGCTAATTTAAACCAGCAACACAGAAAAGATTCACCCCAGGCTGTAATCTGTTAAAATTCGAGAGACAAATAGCTATCCCAGAGATCAATATTTAAAGTAAAAATTAACAACTTTATTCTATTAAAACCAACATCTGTTAACAATTCCTTTCTCTTAAAGCTATCGTTTACCTCCCACTCTACAATGCTAGTCCGATTAAAGAAAAATCCCGATTAAAATTTACAAAAGAAAATCCCGTTTCAAAGCTAGTCAGCTTTGCCAAGTTGCCTCTGTAGATTTTCCTCTGTGGCTTCTCTCTAGGTCAGTTTTGATGTTCTGTTGTGCAAACTCCTTCCCTAGACAGGTATTTCTCAGAGCTCTTGAGCTAGCAGTCTCTGTGGCAGTTCTCCTTCTAAGTGTTCAAAATGTCTGGTTTGATACTCCAAAACATCAGATCGTTTCCTTGGTTTTAATATTATCATAATACTAAATTCAAATCCGATTGGATTTTGGTATCTTGGGACATAATTAAAATTGATTGGCCAAATTTGAATATGTTTTTGTCTCATGACAACCCAGCTACTCTAGTTGGGACGACCATATGTTACGTTGTTAACTTGCTCAGAACACTTTATGCTGTGTCAGGCAGTTTTGCCAGCTTTTCAATTCCCTTAAAGGTACCCTCTACGTCTTCATAACAATAGTCTTAGAATAAAGATATGGCAATTTAAGATTGAGATGAGGGGGAATTTCTTCTCTCAGAGGGTTGTGAAAGTATTTGCCTCAGTAAGGCTGAGATAGATAGATTCTTGAACTGTAGGGGAATCAAAGATTACAGAGAAAAGGCAGGAAAGTGGATGTGATGAATGTCAGATTAGCCATATTCCTACTGAACAGTGGAGCAAAGTTGCGGGGCTGAATGGTCTAATCCTGTTCCAGTGTCTTGTGGTCTTATGGCTGTCTGACCTTGCAACACCAGCATCTAATGTTGTCTGGCACTCTGCCAGTTTACAAAGTGTTTTTTTTGTACTGCAAGCATTCTGTCAGGATTGTAATGTATAGCAACACGTTTTGGAGTTCTAACTTAAAAGAAGGAAAGAAAAGCATGAACAAACTATGCAAAAGTTGGCACAGTAGCATATTTACTGAAGAGTCATCTGATTGCAAAGGAAGAAAACCAGCTGTGATGATCACTAAATATTGCAAGGCTTGATTGTAGTGTAATTACGAATACAAATAATCTCTAAATTAAGAGTGTCCCATATGCAGATGTAATGGAGTAGTCCAGCACACATGCAATCTCTCTCCACATGAACTGTGATATGTTCTCAACTGCAGTGACAATTGGATGCAATAGCAAGTGAGTTTTCCAAAATGTTGTTCTTAAAAAGTCCACATTGTCAGTGTATTTAAGATACAAAATACTCAAACAATTTAACCTTTTATCAAATGAGCTATGGCATGTTTTTCTACAATTTGCTCCGCATTGTGTGCCCATCTGGGACTGTTGGAAGCTTGGACACCAACTGAGTCAAAACTGATTTCTGAGCACAGCAGGAAGTTTAGGAAATGTGAAGAAAACAAGCATTTCAAGCTCTTTCTCTCCATAGCAACAGCATTCACGGAGCACATATTTTAACCAAATATTATGTATGTCAATAAATTACTGCAACAAATCAATTGCTGGAGATTGAAACTTAGCAACAGCACAGATGAGAAATTGGAAGTCTGTCCTGTTTAATGTGGCAGAACTTAGTACTATTTACATTCTTCTAGCTATGTGATGTTATGTAAGATTCTTTAACTTGTTTACTGAACTGAGAGGAGAATAGGGAAAAATTCTACACTTGTCAACAATGTCCAGATCTCATGAACAAATA
Source organism: Chiloscyllium plagiosum (assembly GCF_037043375.1). Lineage (NCBI taxonomy): Eukaryota > Metazoa > Chordata > Chondrichthyes > Orectolobiformes > Hemiscylliidae > Chiloscyllium > Chiloscyllium plagiosum. The sequence continues at coordinate 28,698,186 of NW_028270140.1, forward strand.
CAAAATAAAACCAAATGTATTCTTATTCATGGCTTCAATACAGCCATAGAAACCATGTGAAGCTTTAAAATATTTTGATCTCATATATCTTGAACTTGTAAAGATGTTAAGAGAAAAATACTTTGCAAGGAAGTTGCCATATGGACTCAGGGTGGTAGGTGAGGAAAGAGACTTTTTGCTTTTGTCATGGAAACAAATTGTTAATGTAAAATTATTTGCAATCACAGATTGGCCATTGATTAGTCAGCATCTAAACAATAACTTATACATAATGTACTGGAATAGGTACAAGCCGTTCTGCTATAAAGTGAGTATCATTAACACAAATTCACTATAAAGCAATTGATGAATTGGGGACCTTTTTCTAAAGAGCAAACTTTTAAACTGTTTGTTGGCTGTAATGCGATTACATCACCAGCACTTTAAGCGCTGTTTCTAAAGCATGATTTTTCTCTAACACTGGTTTGCAAAAGAGTTCAATTATGGCATTATAGAAGAAGAGGAGAAAGTGAGGGCTGCAGATGCTGGAGATCAGAGCTGAAAATGTGTTGCTGGAAAAGCGCAGCAGATCAGGCAGCATCCAAGGAGGGCTTATGCCCGAAACGTCGATTCTCCTGTTCCTTGGATGCTGCCTGACCTACTGCGCTTTTCCAGCAACACATTTTCAGCATTATAGAAGAAGTACCTGTAAAATCAATATGACACTGCATGAATCTGTGAGAGCCGCTTTTGACAGTGAAGGATGAGTATCTTTGATGACTGCGACATCTGTGGCAATACTAAGATTGTCATGCATAAGGTAGTTGGCTTTCCAACTCTTCTGTGTGGTCCAGAAACTTGGACTATGTATAGACATCACCTGAAGGACCTGGAGAAGTACCATCAATATTGTTTGAGATGAATTCTCCACGTCAGCTGGGACACACACACTTACATCAGCATCCTTGAAGGAGCCAACAGCATGAATATCAAGTAATCATCTAAAACCAACTCTGCCATGGTGACCATGTGCTTAGGATGCTTGAGTTCTGACTGCCAAAGTAAATCTTCTTTGCCTAGTTCAAAGTGGATGGACCATTATTGTTGCAATTTGAAGTTTTATTTGAGGATTTGTGTTTCACAAACTGCTTCACACAGCTTTTAAGATACACTGTAGCCTGGGTCTGCAACATATGTTTGTTAACCCAAGTATCAGTTCAATTTAATTTTAAAACACAACACAAGAACATGATTCATTTTCAGACACTTTTTCTGAAAATTGGATGCAAATTCTGAACCATATTATCCAAACAAGAAAGAAATACAGGACTAGCTCCTGACTACACTACTTTCCATACCACAAATCTGTGATATTCAGAAGTCTTGGTTCTATGTTCTCTATTGGTTATCTAATGCATTATCAAATAGAATGAACAGTTGAGACTGCAGAAACGCTCCTTGTTGAATACTTAGATCACTTCCATCTAAATGTTTACATACCCATTGTCCGTTTTCCTAATGTTTTCACATTAGGAAAGTAATTAGCTTTCAATTCTATAAGTTTTCATTTCGTTAGCAATCTCACATGTATGATGAGAAAGACTATTTACTTACATGTATAAAGTATTTCTAATGTAATAAATGTTCCAAGGTACTTCCGTGGAGGACTCCAAAACAGAGAATAACATTGAACCACATAAGGAGATATTAAATAATACCAAAAACTTGGGTGATAATGTTGGTTTTAAATAGTATCTTAAAGGAAGAAAGTGTGGTCAAGAAGTAGAAAGTAAAAGATAGACCTCATCAAATACCTTCTGGAAGTCCCTATAAGTTGCATCCACAGACATACCCTCTGCTTAAAAAACTTTCCACACATATCTCCCCTAATAACTGAGTCCTCCACTCTGGGAAAAGGCTTCCTGCTATCTGCCCTGTGAATACCTCTTATGATTTTGTAGACCTCAATCAGGTTCCCCCCTCAACTTCCATCTTTCTAATGAAAATAATCCTAATCTGCTCAATCTCTTTTCATAGTGAGCACCCTCCATACCAGGCAACATCCTGGTGAACCTCCTCTGCACCCTCTCCAAAGCATCCACACCCTTTTGACAATGTGGTTTGTTACATATGACCTACCTCACACAAATCAACTTTGACTCACTTCAATCAGCTCAAGTTTCTTTTAGCGCTCAGTCACTTTATCTTCAGTTATAAATTCCAATAAGCTCCCCATAACAGATTGCACAAAAGCAGGTTTATAATTTCTAGATTTCCTTCTCTCACTTTTTTAAATAATAAAATTATATTTGTTTTGAACAAACATTTTGAATGGAATCTTCACAAGCTCTGAGCAATATGGGCACCATAAGAAAGTTGGGAGAATCATGTGAAATCAGCAGTGAGGAGTTTCATATCAGCCATGATCGAATGGAGAAGCAGACTCAATGGGCCAAATGGCTTAATTCAGCTTCTCTGTCTTAGAGCCTTATTGTTTTGGCCTTGAGAGTAAAATGTCCCCTCTTCCAACTAAGTGTTCAATGACAAGAGGAAATTCTCACTATTGAGGAGCGAGGGTCAATTTGTATGCATGAGCATACATTGACATCTTCATTGTCATATTATTCCACCTCATTCATGTGCAGTTTCCCATTCTTCCACCCATGGCACTGAAACTAGTTATGGTGATTCCCATTGTGAAAATCAAAGTAGTAACCTGCCAACTCCAGTTCACCACTTGTTACTCCATCAGTCACTAACATTCTTTGTGTGTGCTCTTAAGTGAAGATGTTTGAGCAATGCATATTAATGGACATGTTTATTTGTGCTGACAGTGTGAACCTGTGAAGTTACTGGCCATTAATATTAACTCATCCAGCTGAGACACTTCTTATCTATTTAAACAATACTATATTGTTAACCCAATGTAACACCACTTCCACGTCATTGTGCATGTCTGCTATAAAACATTGGAATATGGGATACTTACTTGAAAGACCAATATTTGCTTCTTGATTCTTTACCAACAGGGCTGATACAAATAAAATCTTGTCTCGAGAAAGGAAAGATAGCAAGCAGTAAGGCTGATATATACTTATGTTTGGCAGTAAAAGAAGATTGAAAGTAGGTGGATGATAAGGTGAGATAATTTTTGGCAACTGAATTGAGGGGATTTTTATGGATTCATAACAAAGAAGTACACTATGTTCTTTCTTCTTTTATACAACCAGACTGAAGCCTGATGCTGATCATTTATATCCCAAACTAACATTAATGTACTTAAAACTCACTCACTTTGACTCACTCACTGGTTTAATATTGTTTAGGTTCGTTTATCCTTAGTTCATCTCTCTGAGCTGTATATCAGTAATTAGTGAAATAGAAATCATCACGTAATGGTTATGTTACTGGACTTGTAATCCAGAGGCCTGGGCTAACAATCTTAGAAAACATGATTTAAATCTCAGCACAGCAGGAATTTGAATTCAGTGAATTAAACAAATCTGGAGACAAAGACTAGTCTGAATAATAGTGACCGTGAGACAATTGGGATTTGTCGTAGGAATCCCCACTGGTTCACTAAAGCCCTTGAGAGAAGTCTGTCTTTAGATGGTCTGGCTTCAGGCTTAATGTGGCTGACTTGCTGCTGTCCTTTGAAATGGGGAAGCCACTTGAGTTGTTGACGAAGTGGCCTGCTGCCATCTTTTTGAGGCAATTTAGGAATGAGCAGCAAATGCATCTCTGACTCTTCTCTTCCCTTCCTTTCCCTTTGTTGACTTCATTGTTTCCATTTCTGGAGATAGGCTGTCCACCAATATCTATTACAAACCCACTGACTCCTATGGTTACCTCAACTACACCGCCTCACATTTTGCTTCCTGGAAGGACCCCATTCCATTCTCCAAATTTCTCCATCTCCCTCACATGTGTTCAGATGATGCCATCTTCCATTGGGGTGCCTTTGACATATCCTCATTTTCGTCAATCAAAGATTCATCCCCAACTGTGGTTAACAGAGTCCACTTTCAACACATTTCCTGCATCTCTACCCTCACACCTCACCCCCACCTCAACTAATGATAGTGTTGCTCTTGTTTTCACTTTCCATCCCATAGTCTTCGTACTCAAAGGATCATTCTCTGACATTTCCACTGCATACAGCAGGAAACCACCACCAAACACATCTTGCCCTCCCTTCTACTGTCAGCAGTCACCATTCCCTCACAACACCCTGATCCACTCCTTCATCTCTCCCACCACTTTGTCATTCTCCCATGGTTCCTTCCCATGCAATCGCAAAAGATGTAAACTTGCCCTTTCAACTCCTCCCTCCTCACTGTCTCACCTTGTTGCTTCACTACCAATTGTATGGTACTGCACTTTGGTGCTTCAATGAACCATATCACTGAATTGGCCACTTTTAGAGTAAAATTTCCTAAACCTTTCCTCTATATTGGCCACTAACACACCAAATACTATACATAACGTGCAAGGAGTATGATCTACTCTTAGCTCCTTCTCTGCAGCTAGCTAGTACAGCATGTGTAAACATGTCCTTGGATGATTTCTGGCTTGCACACTTGGAAAGAAAAAGAAAGTTCTAATTCAATACGCCTCCACAATAACATGGAGTGCTAAGCTTCTCTTGTAAGAACCGCAAGCATCAACTTGTTTTAGGTCTTTCCAGAGAAATGTGTTGGTGTTCTAATATCCTGCAACATCATGCATTTCCTTTGTCACTGAATTTAAGCAGGCATTAATTTCATCTTTATGATTAGTTTTGTACCATTTTGAAAAGATTACTTTCATGTTGGGAAATTGTGCAAAGGATTTGCACAATTCATCTTTATGATTAGTTTTGTACCATTCCTTGACCAAGGAATGTGGCTAGTAGGAGTTCCACGATGAATCCTAGATCATAGGTCTATCTTATCTGAGATTCAAAGCTGTTCCCTAGCCCAAGTCCATATGACATAATCATATTGGGCAGTGCTTAAAGCATTCCTCAGCATACACCCTTACAAAGCCTAGCATCTTTGATAGACAAAAAAGAACACAGAACAGTATAGCACAGTACAGGCCCTTCTGCCTTTGATGTTGTGCCAACCTTTTATTCTACTCTAAGATCAGACTAACCTACATTCCCTTCATTTTACTATCTTTCATGTGCCTATCCAAGAGTTGCTGAAGTGTCCCTGATGTATCTGACTCTTCTACCACTGCTGGCAGTGCATTCCACACACCCACCACTCTCTGAGTAAAGAACCTACCTCTGACATACCTCCAAACCTTCCTCCAGTTACCTTAAAATTGTGCTCCCTTACAACAGACATTTCAGCCATGGGAAAAAGCCTCTAGCTATTCACTCTATTTATGCCTCTCAACATCTTCTACACCTCTATCAAGTCACCTTTCATTCTTCTTCACTCCAATGAGAAAAGCCCTAGCCCTCTCAACCTTTCTTCATAAGACATGCCCTCCAGTCCAGGCAGCATCCTGGTAAATCTTCTCTGAAGCCTCTCTAAAGCTTCCACTTCTTTCCTATAATGATGTGACCAGATCCTAACACAATATTCCAATTGTGGTCTGACCAGCACTCTCTACAGCTACAGCATGACCTCATGGCTCGTAAATTCAGTCCCCCTACAAATGAAAGCCAACATACCATACTTCTTCTTAACAACCCTATCAACCTGGGTGGCAACTTTGAGGGATGCATGGACATGGACCCCAAGATCCCTCTGTTCCTCCACATGGCCAAGAATCCTGCCTTTAACTCTAAGTTCTACATTCAGATTCAACCTTCCAGAGTGAATGATTTGACACTTTTGACACTTTTCCAGGTTGAACTCCATCTGCCACTTCTCAGTCCAGTTCTGCATCCTGTCAATGTCTCATTGCAACCTGCAACAGCCCTCCACACTATCCACAACTCAACCAACCTTCATGTCATCGGCAAACTTACTGACCCACCCTTCTACTTCCCCATCCAAGTCATTTATAAAAAGAGCAGAGGTTCCAGAGCTGATCCCTGTGGAACACCACTGATCAGTGAGCTCCAGGCTGAATGCTTTCCATTTACCACCACCCACTGTCTCCTATGGGCCAGCCAATTCTGCATCCAGACAGACGTTTCCCTTTACCCCATGCCTCCTTCCTTTTCTGAATGTGCCTACTATGGGGAAACCTTATCAAACGCCTGCTAAAATCAATTTTCACTACATCCACTGCTCTATCTTCATCAACATGTTTTTTCACACCTTGTACTTTTCGTCACAAACATCATGTAACAATGGTGAACTGCTTTCTTCAAAATTCAGTGTATGTACATCCACAGTGCTATGAGAGCAGTAACTCCAGAATTTTGACTTGGCAATAGTGAAGGAAGGTGATATAATTCCAAGGCAGAATAGTGTGTGTGACTTGCAGAGTACCTTCCATGGGGTGGTGTTCCAATGCACCTAATGTCCTTGACCTTCTGTGTGTTGGCAGTTGCAGGTTTGGAAGATGCTGTCTAAGGAGTCTTTACAAGTTGCTGCAGTGTGAGAAGTACTGAGCATGATTCATAGAAATGTGAGAAAATGAAATGTCAATGAGGCCTTCATCGATGTTGGTGATCTTCACCTCATATCACTGCTCACTAACTATAAATGTAGCAATCAACAAGCCAGTTTGGTCAGAAACATGTGAACTAGTTTGTGTGACCTCTCAAATTCTATTGATTCTATATGGACCTCTGTACAACATTTGCTGCATTGGGGAAATGGGAACCATGTCAATATTTGGGGGTGAATAGCACTTGACACTTGGATGGAATAAAATATCAGTTCAGAGTCCTTCAAACATTTACTGGCTGTATTTTACACTCTGGATTTTTGACTACCTGAACTGTGAGGCAGTTTTAGTAATTTATCATGCTGCTTCAATGAGAAAATAAAACTGATCACTTGGGATTTTGAAAGAAAGTCAACCGCTCAATTTTCTTTGTAGCCACAGGACTCCAAGGGACATTCTTGGACTAAAACAGTTCAATTTCCTTAAGACATTTTCAACTCATTTCCGGTGTTAAGGTCGCAAGCTTTAAAGTTGAGCAGTGCAGTAATTTCACCCGCTCTGCGGAAAACTTAATATTTCACAGATGTGCTCTCCATCAACATAAAGATTGCAGAACTCAGCAACTTTGGAATTTCCACTTTGCAGCGTTAGAAGAGTCCAATCAGACAGGATGAATTAAACAAATGAATAGAAATTAATTATAACATCATGGAAGTTAGAAATGTGTACATGGCATTTGGTGGGCGGTGGGGGTGGGGAGCGATGTGACAGCAAAAGTTGGTGATATGTGGCAGGCATAATCAGCATGAAAAGGAAAACTGATTTTTATGAGACACAGTGAATGTCATGAAATAGGACACAGTTGAAGACTGTCAGAGATATGAGGTCTGCAATCAATTGGTCCCTGCTGCATTTCATGCCACAATCCTCCTGGACAGATTTTGTAAGCCTTTGGAATTATATCCAGTACTCTTGTTGGATAAAGTTCAAATTAGGTGTAACCTGTTACTCCCACTTGATTCCTTAAGATCCAGTGTGAAGGTGCTTCAGAGAAATGTTATGCATGTTGCTGCAACAAGAGGAATAATTAAAGAAAAAAAGTGACAGTCCTAAATTTATATAGGACTTCCAGGCCATCCTAACCCATTTCCAAATCACTTAAATGCTTTTGAGGTGTAGTAGTTGTTGTAATGTTGTAACCAAGTAACCAATTGGTGCACAGCAAGGTACTGCAAACACTAATAGAATAATCAACAGATTGTTTGCTTTAGCGATGGTGAGAGATAAATATTGACCAGAATGTCAAGTGAATTCAATGGAGAGTACATCTGTAAGGTTTTAAAGTTTCTGAGATGGGCTGAAATGACTACTCTGCTCTTCACTGAATTGTGCAAAAAGACCTTTTACATGAACCTGAGGTTACAGGCAAAGCTTGTTATCATTGTTTAGATTAAACACCTGCAATTTTAATGTTTAAGTATGTTGTACCATTGTTTGCCGCCTGTGGTGCCATTTTCCACAGGACTCTGGCATATAGTGTGTCGAGCGATATTCAGGGATGAGCATTGCTGTTAGTTATGTACAAAAGACTATAGTTCATTACAAGTGCAATTGGAAGAAATCTACCCAATAATAAACTGGAATTTTCCAGCGGTCTGTTCTGAACCCATCAAGTTCTTAGTTACTGTTTGATGGAAGAAGACTACCTTTATTTCTTTTTCTTGGAACTGAGAACTGTTGCAATCCAAAGTAAACAAGGAGGATAATTTACTTTTGCTATTGGTCTCTCAAATGGGCTTAAGAAGTAATGTTCACTGATACCCATGTAATTAAGTACAGATGAGAATATTTGTCCTCTTTTTGGTCCTTCTTTGCTTTGTTTTTATAACACGGTGACTTGAGAGTATTGCCCTGTAACACAGGAGTGAGGGAAATCAACGCAATATTCATTCGCAGTCTGTTTCTCTGCATAAAACAAAAGGGATAGGATTGTGCGACACAATGAATGCATAGGTGTTGTTATAACACTAAGCTAATGGTTTACTTATCTCCAATCAAATTATCTTTAAATTATGTAAAACCAAGTGGCATATAAAGTGGCCTTTAGCATTTTGGGAACACGGTGGCACAGTGGTTAGCACTGTTGCCTCACAGTGCCAGAGACCCGGGTTCAATTCCCGCCTCAGGGGGAGTTTGCATATTCTCCTCGTGTCTGCATGGGTTTCCTCCGGGTGCTCCGGTTTCCTCCCACAGTCCAAAAATGTGCAGGTTAGGTGAATTGGCCATGCTAAATTGCCCGTAGTGTTAGGTGAAGGACTGAAATGTAGGGGAATGGGTCTGGGTGGGTTGCGCTTCGGCGGGTCGGTGTGCACTTGTTGGGCTGAAGAGCCTGTTTCCACACTGTAAGTAATCTAATCTAATCTAATCTAATCCTGAAGATTCTGCATTAACTACCAGTGGTCTGAATGCATCTAATCCTGGTCAACTATTGCACAAAAGAACACTGAATTCTCCCCTGAACACCACACCCATTTCTAACAATAATCAGAATTATGATAATGAAAAAGGAAATAGTGGACAGCCAAGAGGGATCTGGACCAGATGGGCCAATGGGCTGAGAAGTGGCAAATGGAGTTTAATTCAGGTAAATGCGAGGTGCTGCGTTTTGGGAAAGCAAATCTTAGCAGGACTTATACACTTAATGGTAAGGTTCTAGGGATTGTTGCTGAACAAAGAGACCTTGGAGTGCAGGTTCATAGCTCCTTGAAAGTGGAGTCTCTGGTAGGTAGGATATTGAAGAAGGCGTTTGGTATGCTTTCCTTTATTGGTCAGAGTATTGAGTACAGGAGTTGGGAGGTCATGTTGCGGCTGTACAGGGCATTGGTTAGGCCACTGTTGAAATATTGCATGCAATTCTGGTCTCCTTTCTATCGGAAAGGTGTTGTGAAACTTGAAAGGGTTCAGAAAAAATTACAGGGATGTTGCCAGGGTTAGAGAGTTTGAGCTATAGGGAGAGGCTGAAGAGGCTGGGGCTGTTTTCCCTGGAGCGTCGGAGGCTGAGGGGTGACCTTATAGAGGTTTACAAAATTATGAGGGGCATGGATAGGATAAATAGACAAAGTCTTTTCCCTGGGGTCGGGGATTCCAGAACTAGAGGGCATAGGTTTAGGGTGAGAGGGGAAAGACATAAAAGAGACCTAAGGGGCAACTTTTTCACACAGAGGGTGGTACGTGTATGGAATGAGCTGCCAGAGGAAGTGGTGGAGGCTGGTACAATTGCAACATTTAAAAGGCATTTGGATGGGTATATGAATAGGAAGGGTTTGGAGGGATATGGGCCGGTTGCTGGCAGGTGGGGATATCTGGTCGGCATGGACACCTCTATGAGTGTATGACTCTAAGAGGAGGAAGAAAGAAGTAGTAAATTGAGATTGAGGCAAAAATACTAAAGCTTGAATTGGTGAGTTGGAGCTGGGGTGAAATGAATGCTAACAGGAACTGATGGGTTGGATTAGTGAAGTGATAACTTTGCAACAGTTTGAACTGGCTTGAACAGAAGGAAGGCGGGGAGTTTGAGTTAGATTATAAAAGGAAGCTAAAAGATGTAGCACATTAAAATGAAGGAATCAGGACAAGAAAATCTGAATAAACTTTGCAAAGGAGAGGGACTGCTAATATAAGTGACTGCTCTGATGAAGTATCATCTAGATTTTAAACATTAGCTTGTTCTCTCTCCATGGATGCTACTTGACCCGCTGTGATTTCCAGCATTTGTTGTTTTCAGAACAAAAGGATGGGAATTTGACAACAATTGCAAACAATAATGCAGAGGTGTGTGGAAAAGCAGAACAGCCTTGTCGTGATACTCATTTGTAGCGCTGCTATGCACTTGATGGGCCAAATGGCTTCTTTTTGTACAATAACAAATTTTGTGCTCCTGGATTGGGGGATGGTTTGAGAGGGAGGAACTAATTCATTTCAGGAGCATCTCATGTGTTTTCTTTTTCACAGAGGTTTTTCAGCTGATACGTAAAATGTAAGATGGGCTAGATCCATTTGGTAAGTCCATTTGCAGCACTGTGGACCAATGGAAGCAGACATGTCTCCTTTTGATCAATACAAAGACTTACACACGCTCCTCACCCCAACTCCATAATTTCCTCCTGACAATTTGCAGCTATCAGTGGATTAGATTAGATTAGATTCCCTAAAGTATGGAAACAGGCACTTCAGCCCAACAAGTCCATACCAACCCTCCAAAGAATAACCCACCCAGATTCATTCCCCATATTTACCCCTGATTAATGTACTTAACACTATGGGTAATTTAGCATGGCCAATTTACCTAACCTGCACATCATAGGATTGTGGGAGGAAACCAGAGCACCCGGACAATCATTGACACATATCTGCCATCTCCCATCATTGACTACTACCAGCCCAAACCTCCCTTATTATGTTGGTTTCTTACCCAATACCATGGTCAACCAAATCCATTACATAATCATGCTCTATTTACCTATTCTCATCTCTGTATCCATTGCCTACAAATCCTACTTGATCCTCAACTCCAACTTTTCTGGAGTATTCCTGCCGAATAGAGCGCCAAGTCTGTAAATCAAGCTGGTTTCTGATAAATCATTATAAAAATAAACACTTACAGTCTGGAATTAAAACACAATGGTTTTTGGGTTTCCAGATCTCAATTTGTTCTGTTGTTCTGACAATCCCACTCCCTGTAAATGTCAGGGACCATTATCATACTTGGGAACATGGATATACTCTCTTTTCTCCCCATGATGAAATGTACATTGTTTGGGGAAATTTTCTCTCATTTGGTGCACAAACAAACACTCAATATCAGCTAAGAAATTTCCTTCAAAGGTTTCTAGTGCATAACATCGATACCAGTGAGGTTGGTCAGTTCAGGTGTCACAACGTTCAGTATATTTCAATCTGCAGGATGAATTCAGACTTAACAATAATAACTTATTATAGAAATAATAGATAAATAAAACATGTTGAAGAAATTTTGGATCATTCTTTAAGCTTTAAACTGAATGTTTTCAGTTGAATATAGGTTCAGAAGGCTGAGAAAGGGTTAATACTTGACTGCAATTAGCACCACCCATTATGTTGACATCATGAGCATTTATTGGGAGAGAAAACTAGTGTTTTGCAGAGCGAGAACTGAGGCTAGGTCATCCCAGAAATCTTTGTCAAAATGTAGAACTTTTCCTACAACCTGCAAATAGTAATAGTAATAGGGGCGGCACAGTGGTTAGCACTGCTGCCTCACAGCACCAGGGACCCGGGTACGATTCCAGCCTTGGGTGACTGTCTGTGTAGAGTTTGCACATTCTCCCCATGTTTGTGTGGGTTTCCTCTGGGTGCTCTGGTTTCCTCCCACACTCCAAAGATGTGCACGTTAGGTGAATTGGCTGTGCTTAATTGCTGATAGTGTTAGGTGCATTAGTCAGAGGGAAATGGGGGTCTGGGTGGGTTACTGTTCGGAGGGTCGGTGTGGACTTGTTGGGCCAAAGGGCCTGTTTCCACACTGTTGGGAATCTAATCTAATTTAACTCAATCAGATGCTTCATGTTGGACCATGTGGTGACTACACTTACATGCACCATAACACATAAGCTGCTAAAGAATCCACACACTTAGAAGATATGAATGGCAGGTATGGGGCTGGAATGTGGGGCAGTTAGTTGATCATAACTTTTAAACAGCAGTTCGTTATTGAATAATCAATCTGCTGACAAACCACACAGAGACCCAATAGCTCTTTGGAAATGTAGGGTAGCTGTTACCTGAGAGACCAAACCTCAGATTGACAAGAGAGATAAGAGAGGAGAGGGCTGGAAAAAATAGAAGTGTTTAAATTTAGCCAGCCATTATATAACAGCCAGTGATTCGCATCATTAAGCAATTTGTTCAGTGTCATATGTTATTGGCCTTGCTGTGTATTCCAGCATTTTATGTTTTTATTTGAAAATGATGCATATCTATCTTGTATTGCAAGGTGACTTTGAGTAGGAATGACCATAAGGTGAAATCTGCCCCATTTACAATACAGCAGAGTTTATAGAACACAGTATGCTACGTATACAACTGCATTGATTTGTCATTTAAAAAATAAGTGTCAGTGTTTTAAGAATTAAACTTTCATCAGTATTGCTGTTTAGCCAAACTCTTCTATGTTGTAACAGCAATCAGTAAGGCTGACTGTGAGGTTCAAACATGGCTTTCTTCTTTATTTCACTGCAGAGGCAGAAATAGTCCCTGAAAGTCACTTCTGTGGCCTGGTCTGCCCAACATCCACCAGTATTGGCAGTTGTTGATATTAACTTCTCATGTCTATATCCATTGCCTACAAATCCTACTTGATCCTCAACTCCAACCTTTCTGGAGTATTCCTGCCTAATAGTGCACCAAGTCTGTAAACCAAGCTGGTTTCTGATAAATCATTATAAAAATAAACACTTACAGTCTGGAAGCTAGTGTGCTTCTAATTAAACCTGTTGGACTATAACCTGGTGTTGTGTGATTTTTAACTTTGTACACCCCAGTCCAACACCGGCATCTCCAAAGCGTTGATATTGACAGTTGTTTCCTGGCCAGCAGCTGATTTCCACATCTTGAACACATCAGTGAACTATTGTCTTTACACCTTCATTCAGAAGTCAGTCCAATGTAGATTGTAAAAGCACATTAAGAAAGTGTAAAAACTGAAAAAAAAAATGCAGATGCTGTAAATCAGAACTATAAACTGAAATTGCTGGAAAAGCTCAGCAGATCTGGCAGCGTTTGTGGCGAGAATCAGAGTTATTGTTTTAGATCAAGTAACTCTTCCTCAGTTCTGGTTTTGTTTCATTAAGAAAGGGCTTTTCACTAGAGTATTTTTAGCTTTCAGGTGATTTAAAATGAGTAATGTGTTAGCAATTTATACACTTTAAGTATTAGATTTTTAATTTTAATTTTAGGTTCCCTGTTTGTACTAATTCCTTGGAATGAGTTTCCAAATGAAATCTGACCCAGTGCCATCACTAATCTGATATTTTGAAAGAGGTTTCCATTATTTGTAAGAACTCAGGCATCTGCAGGAAGTTCTTTAGTGTGCCTTTAAAGATGATTACAGCAGTTAAAGCTTCTATTTGCATTTGTAAAAGCAGGACTACAAAGAGCGCTCAGTATTGGCACTTAGTGCTATGATATTATGTTTATCTCCCTCCCACCCCGTTCTCTTGTACTCACTTGGCGGGGATGATAGAGCAGATCAATCATGCTGTTAAAATTCTGCTTCCAGTGAAAATCTAATTGCTAGAGAGAATTTGATGGAAGTGATTAGACCTTTTTGAAGTCTTCCTCCTGCAAAGCTTTAACTAGAACTGCACCTCTTATATACAATAGCATTAACATAATTTAGGGATGCAGAAGATGTGTGGTTCTATCAGCCCAGGGCAGAGAGCCATTTGATTATTCACTCTGTGTATTCCTGTGAATTCTGGGCAGAGAAACATTTAATCATTTGATCTGTGTATTGCTGTGGATTCCGGGCATCTTGGAAATGTTGCAGCATGTGATCTAAAACACATTGGAACTTGCAGGAGCCTGTGAGAAAGGTGGAGCAGTTTGCAATGGCTTCCACTATAGGGCCAGTGTAGATACAATCAATAGTATATATGTTAGAGAAGCTATGCTGAGATATTGTAAAGTACTAAATAATAAATCATTATGGGAGTATCATGTGAGAAAATGTAAACTTGTCCACTTGGACAGCAAGAATAGAAACGCAGTGTGTTATTTAAATGAAGAGATTGCAGAACTCTGAGGTACACAGGGATATGGGTCACCTGTAGATGAATCACAGAAGTTAGTAGATATAGCGGGTGATTTGGAATACAAAGGGATGTTGATGTTTATTGTAAGGGGAATAGATATAAAATTTGAGATGTTTTTCTACAGTTGTACAAGGTGTTGGATCCACATCTTAAGTACTGTGCACACTTTCGGACTCTTAAGAAAATACAGAATTGCATTAGAAGTAGTTCAGAGAAGGTTCACTTGATTCATTCCTTGGAATGAGTGGAGGAGGGGAGATTACCTTATGAGGAAAGGTTGAACAGGTTTAATCTGTATCCAATGGAGTTCAGAAAAAGAGAGGTGAATTCATGGAAAAATGTAAGATCCTGAGGGATACTTGAAAAGTGGATGCTGAAAAGATGTTTTCCTTTGTGGGAGAGACTAGAACTATGGAAGACAATTTAAAAATGAGGTGTCACCCATTTAAAATGGAGATAAGGAGAAATGTTGCGAGTCCTGAGTCTGTGAAACTCTCTTCCACAGTTTGCAGTAAGGCAGTAGGTAGGTAGATTCTTGATGAAGAAGGGAGCAAAAGGATATCATGGGAAGCCAAGAAAGTAGAGTTGAAGCCACAATCAAATCAGGCATGATCTTATAGAATGGCGGAGCAGGCCTCATGGGCTGAATGACCCGTTCCTGTTTCTAAGCTCTAGTTTTGTGTGAAGCAACATCAAAACTGTGGCACTCAAACACAGAGTTTCTGTCACAGAAACAGAGATACTACCCACTGCATCATGAGATCTGTCGAATCAGCTGTATTATTTCTCAGCTAAAATGTCATCCCTTATTTTGAGCTAAAGCAATGAATTGTCGAGTGTCCTTTCCAAATTTAGAATACATTTATTTGTAATGCAGTTCTCTGGGTCCACGCATGTCACAGCAAGACAACGTGATTTCATGGCTTGTGCCTCATGCTCAGACTCATTTGAGACCCATTGTTTATGCATATTGCTACAATTCTTGTCATGGTGCTCCTAAATAAGTTAATAAAGCGGGTATTCTTTACCATCAATCAAATTAATAAATAGCTTCTTTAATTATTCTTCTTTGAAGTGCTTGGCTATGCTTTTAGCTGGGGTAAGTTTGTGGCCACAGTTGCAGAATAAAATTTTAGGATCCATGACATGTTCACATTATCCTAAGTTCCGCACCATTACAGATTGTACTACAGTGTAAAACAGACTGGGAAGCTTCCAGAAGTATGGGAGAGTATGGGAGCTTTGTGTGTCTTAGGCATGAATGTTTGTACAGATGAGCAATGCACAATGTCAAGAAAATTGGCTGACTGTGTGGAGTTTGCAATTCTCCCTGTGTGTCTGCCTGGGTTTCCTTGGGTGTTCTGATTTCCTCCCACAGTCCAAAAATGTGCAGGTTAGATGGATTAACCCATGGAAAATTGCCCATAGTATCCAGGCTTGGTGAATTAGCCATGGAAATGCAGGGTTACAGGGATAGGGTAGTGGGTTTGACTTGGATGGGATGCTCTTCAGAGGGTTAGTGTTTACTCCATGGGTTGAATGGCCTGATTCCACACTGTAGGGATTCTATGATTCTAATTTCCTGCTTAGCCAACTCAACTTGGGGGCAAAGTCCCCTAGGAGATTTTTTTTCTGGGGTGGTAGTATTTCCAGTGAGTTGGACTGGACAACCACAGACTAATGCAGAAGCAGACTGGTGGTAGGACTGCCTCAGAGCTTCAGTGCTGTTTCCAAATGTTTAAAAGAAAGAATAAAACATAACACATCTCCCCAGCACCCCATCCACCCTCTCATAGTCTCTATACCCATCAAAGCAAATCATGCCACCTTGTTGTCCTATGCTCAACCTTTTAAGATCACTCAAATTCATGCCAACTATGCCCCTGTGGCCATCTCGTGGCTCTTCATAGGCTGATTCTAATGTAGTGCCAACCAGTGCCAACCAATGTATTCCCCTGTAGCCTTTCCCTTACATTCCCAATGCCAACTCACCCAGTATCCACCATGAGCACACCTTAGGACCTATTCTGAGATTAAGTAGTATGAAGTTCTAAATGACTATTCCAGACTATTATACGGGGTGTCCTCACTTAAAGACAGTGTTTTGTTTCACTGCTAAAGCTATGCGTCATGTCATGAAATGCACTTAACTCTCAAGTAATTTCACTTAAATGTAGCAAATAGTATTAAAACTTAAAAAACAAACAAACTGCAACTACCATTTATTTCTAGGTTACCATAACCTCAGAAATCTAGTAAATTGTCTACAAAAATACCATTTATTTCTGAAGTTATTTGTAATCCTTCAACAAAAACAATATTGCATCATGGCACTTTTATTTGGACTCACCATTGGAGAATGGAATTGAAAATATTGCCAAAGTTATGTTGAAACAAAAATTAGTCAGAAAGAATTTAGACACAGCAAGTGCCAGAGTGTTCCTGTTTTCACTGTTAGTCTGTGCTTCCCATCCATCTTAATGATGGAGTTTGCCAATCCGAAAACAGGTCTAGAACAAAATGTGCATTAAAATCAAACGTTTGTGCCCATTTGTTAGCAAATTTAATTTATGTGAACTTTAAGTCATTGCACCACATTTCTGTTCCAAAACCATTCTCTTTACATCATATATGTAATTCTTGGCCCAGTATTGGGATTTGTTATGATGCCAAACCTGTCTACTGGTACAAATCAACACATTGATTAATTTAGAATGCAATAACTTATGGTCTGGGCCAATTTAATTAGCATTGCACTTACTGAAATTAATTGAATCTAAATTTCCTTATATGCAGCAATACTATGAAAGTGGAAAGTAAATATCAGTTTGTATAATGCAGCAGTCAGTCAATGCAGCAGTCAGTCAATGCAGCAGTCAGTCACTCTATCTCCTGCCATCTAGGTGTGTCAACCTGGCTCAAGCAGCATAAGGGCTTTCATCATTATCATCAAAAACAAAAAGTAGATTTATGTACATAAGCAAAATTCTTCAGATGCCAGAATTTCAAAATGAAAACAACAAATGCTGGAAATACTCAGCAGGCTTGGCAGCATCTGCGGAGAGTAAAAAATGAAGTTGACATGTCAAATTTGTTCACCTTCTGTTAGTTCATCAGCTTGAGATCTACAGAACAGAGGGATTTGGGAGTCCTTGTACACAAATCACAAAAATAGAAGCGTGCAGGCTCATCAGGTAATAGGGAAGGCAAGTGGAATGTTGACCTTAATTCTGAAGAGAATGGAGCACAAAAATAGGGTAGCCACATTTAAACTATACAATGCACTAGTTAGACTACACCTAGAATACTATGTACTGTTTTGCTCTCTTTATCAAAGGAAAGACATACTGGCATTGGAGGCAATCAAAAGAAGTTTGATCTCAGATTTGGAGGGATTTTCTTATGAGGAGAGGTTGAGTAGTTTGATGGGCCTGTATACATTGGCATTTAGAATATAGGCAACCTTTGAGATATATATAAGATTCTTAGGAACTTGATAGGGTAAATACATAGAGATTGTTTTCATAGGTAGGGGAGTCTCGGACCAGAGAGTATAATGTCAGAGTCACCGAGTCAAGACAGATATGAGGAGAAATTTATTTTCTTAGAGCATAATTAATCTGTGGAGGCTGTAAAGGCTGGGTTGTTGAACATATTCACGAGTGAGATAGACAGATTTTTAATCAGTAAGGGAATCAAGAGTTATGTGGAAACTGCAGGAAGTGGAGCTGAGGATAATCAGATCAGACATGACCTCAGTGAATGGTGGAGCGGTCTTAATGGGTTGAATAGCCTACTTCTGCTCCTACATTTTATGGTCAGATGAAATATAAACTTTTTCTTATCTCCCCACAGATGTTGTCAGACTTACTGAGTATTAATTTAGATAAATATGAGGTGCTGCATTTTGGGAAAGCAAATATTAGCAGGACTTATACACTTAATGGCAAGGTCCTAGGGAGTGTTGCTGAACAAAGAGACCTTGGATGCAGGTTCATAGCTCCTTGAAAGTGAAGTCGCAGGTAGATAGGATAGTGAAGAAAGCATTTGATATGCTTTCCTTTATTGGTCAGAGTATTGAGTACAGGAGTTGGGAGGTCATGTTGTGGCTGTACAGGACATTGGTTAGGACACTGTTGGAATATTGCGTGCAATTCTGGATTCCTTTCTATCGGAAAGATGTTGTGAAACTTGAAAGGGTTCAGAAAAGATTTCCAAGGATGTTGCCAAAGTTGGAGGATTTGAACTGTAGGGAGAGGTTGAATAGGCTGGGGCTGTTTTCCCTGGAGTGTCGGAGGCTGAGGAGTGACCTTATAGAGGTTTATAAAATCATGAGGGGCATGTATAGGATAAATAGACAAAGTCTTTTCCTGGGATGGGGGAGTCCAGAACTAGAGGGCATAGGTTTAGGGTGAGAGGGGAAAGATATAAAAGAGACCTAAGGGGGACCTTTTTCACTCAGTGGTACGTGTATGGAATGAGCTGCCAGAGGAAGTGGTGGAGGCTGGTACAATTGCAACATTTAAGAGGCATCTGGATGGGTATATGAATAGGAAGGGTTAGGAGGGATATGGGCCAGGTGCTGGCAAGTGGGACTAAATTGGGTTGGGATATCTGGTCGGCATGGACGAGTTGGACCGAAAGATCTGTTTCCGTGCTGTACATCTCTATAACTGTATGACTATATGACTCTATTACTGGCATCTCTGTTTTTATCTCTTGCATCTAATGCACTGTATTCAATGTCTAAAAGTGCCTTTACACAGGCATATTTAAAGGACAAGGGAAGACATTACTAATAACCTGAAGAAAAGGCATTCTTTAAAAAAGAAGAGAGTTAACTGTGTTAAGGTGTCAACTGTGGCTCAGTGAGTGACACTTTTGCCATTACAGCAGATGGAGCAGAATCGCACCCCACTTCAGAAATCTGAGTACTGAATCCAGGTTAAAGCTTCATTTGTGGTGCTGAGGGAGCAATGTGTTGTCATTCAGATAAGACAGTGGATTCTGTTTGACATAGTGCTGTTAGGATATGAAGATGACCTAATGCCTTCAAGTGAAGTTGTGGCTACCTTTACAAATTCACACAAAAGGTCAAAGCTGCTACTTTTGAAGAATTCTCCCTCGTGCCATGGGGCCAAAATGTATATAATTCAACCAAAACTAGTGGAACAGTTTGGCATTTATCACATTGCATTTGTGGATTGGTGCATCTGTCCTTTTTTCTGCTTTGATTGGGTACGTGTCAAAGAAAGACATACATTATTAGGAGCATAGAATAGGAGCAGCTGCAACCATCTACTCATTGAGACTGCTCAATCATTAAACTAGAACATGGGTGATCCTCAACCTTAATGTCACTTTCCCACACTGTCCCCTTTTCCATTGATAGCTTTAAGATCTAGAAATCTATTGATCTCTGTCCTGAATATATTCAATGGCTATGTATTCCACCAACAATTTTTGAATATGAATGTGATTAACAATGTGACCATGACCAGATTATATGTTTTTATAGATGTTGTTTGAGGGCTAGGTATTGGCTAGAATATCTTGGATATTGGTCCTGATCTTAAAAGATAGTGACAAAAAGCTGTACCATGCTGAATCAAAACTTTATTTAGTAAGAATCCCTTGTATTACCAGAGATGGTTAAACAGAATCAGGGAATGACCAGGTGAAAAAGGGGTATAAACAAGCCTGAGTATTATGGCTACTGATGCCAAGATGTGAATAAGACCTTCAGCGTCAGTTGATCCTTACACTGGATACAGTTTAGCATGACACTAAAGCGTGTGTGCTAGAAAATAGGAAAGGGTTTGAATAGAGTAGAGAGAAAGAAAATGTTCCTACTAATAAAAGGATACAGCATGAGCAGGTATACATTTAAAGTGATTTACAAAAGAAGTAACTGTGTTCTGAGAAACCTTTTTCACACAGATGGTCTGTATCTAGAATGTAACACCAGGAAGCATTATGCGGGAAGGTTCAATTGAGGCATTTCAGAAGGTATTGTATGATTATTTGAAGAGAAACAATATGCAATGGTGTGGAGAAAAGGCAGCAGAATGGAATTACATCAATATGCTCATTTGGAGAGCCCGTAGAGAAGTGTAGAAACTATTGCAATGTAGGAAACACAACAAAAGATGTTTATACAGTAATCGTCCACAAAAAGCAGTGTAATCATGACCAGATAATAATGACCCTGACATTTAGCAAGTTTTGAGTAGCCAGGTTGAGGTTCTGGATGTAGGCTTGCTTGCTGAGCTGGAAGGTTCGTTTTCAGATGATTCATCACCATACGAGGTAATATATTCAGTGAGCCTCCAGATGAAGCATTGGTGGTATAATCTGCTTTCTATTTATTGCCCAAACACATAAATAGAAAGCGGGCCACACCACCAATACTTCATCCGGAGGCTCACTGAAGATGTTACCTAGTATGGTGACATCCAGACTCTGACAGTATTATGAATCTTCTGATCAGATTGGCTGGACCAGTAACTGTCTACTTTGTTGCTGTTTGAGCCATCGAACTTTCACATTCAATCAACAGGGTGCCAACTTCTGAAGAAGGGGCTGATCTGAAAAATTCATTTACTGTATTTCCTGTACTTGCTGTTATTGAATTTGACTCTGTAAAGTGTAGAAAAAAAGAATACTCAACTGTAGTTTGAAATTTTACTACTTCATTTCCAAAAGTTGAAGAAAGAGATCTGTCCTTTTAGACTCTATTCATTATATTATGCACAGAAGAATATGTTTCTGACATTCCAATTCAAGCTTGAGAGAATTAGATAAATGCTTGAATTTATTAGAATGCAATGAAAGAAAAGTATAATGATATAGCTCCATTGGGAAGCTAGCATTAGCACAGGCTAGGTAGACTGAATGGTCTTACTTATGACTTGCTTTGCCAACTATCTGATATTGGTGGAACCAAGGAACCTGACTTGGCAGCTCCACAACAAACTCCTTACAGATATTTTCCTAATGGCCTGTTCAGAGATGTGTAGTACACAGTTCTGGAGCAGGTGGGATTTGAACATGAATCTCCTGGTTCTGAGGCATGGTAAATACCACTGTATCACAAAAGCCCTTAAACAAAGTCCTTACAACAGAACTGCCTGAATTAGAACTGCTGTCTCATATAAAGTAGAAGTTCAGGCAGCACAGCTGTACTGGATGAGGCAGATATTTGTAGAAGTAATTTTAAGTGGCTGTTGTGCTGCAGTTGTAGTGTCCCTACCACAAGTCCCAGAGGCCGGTGTTCAAGTTCAACACCTGCTCCAGTACTGTGTTTTAACATCTGTAAACAGGTTGATTAGGAAAATATATAGGTGTCATTCTAAAGATAACTCTCATAACTTGTAGAGCTCTTTGTCTTTGAACTTTTCACCTGGGTAGAACTCAAAAGAAACTCAAAAGACAAGCCAGCTGGGAAAATATACTTTGTGCTTATTGAAGTAAGGAGAGAAATCTGGGGGGTTAGCAAAGTCCTCACTTTGGTGCTAATAAATTGGTATTAGTTTTGTGCAGAGGTGGTGCTATAGGAAGAATATTATAAAAATGGAAAGGGTGCACAAAATATTTGCAAGTGTGTTACCGGGACTGAAGGATTGAGTTATAGGGAAAGGTTGGGTAGGCTTTATTCACTGGAGCATAGGAGGTTGAAGGGTGGCCTTGAAGAGGTTTATAAAATCTTGAAATGCATAGATAAGATAAATAGCAAAGGTCTTTTCCCTAGGATGGTGGAGTTCAAAATTAAGGTAAGGGGAGAAAGATTTAAAAGCAACCTGAGGGGCAACATTTTCACATTTGTATATGGAATGAACTGCCAGAGGAAGTGATAGATATAAGTGCAGTTACAACATTTAAAAGGTATTTGGACAGGTATATGAATAGGAAAGGTTTAGAGGGATGTGGGCCAAATGTAGGTAAATGGGAATCGTTTAGTTTGGGAAATTTAGTCGGGATGGTCGAGTTAGACGGAAGAGTCTGTTTCCACGTTGTATGACTATGACTCAAGTGTTGCAAGATGTGTTCTGAAACTCATCTACATATTCACATTTGTAGCTGAACTTCTATGACAAGGCAAATAATCTTTTTGTGTAATTGGCACTTTATTGATTATCTCTCAGAGATTAAAAATGCCCTTTACCAAATGATCAGTGTAAATATATTAAATTTTGCTTTTAATCCTGTTTAAGGAGCTATTCAAATGATATATCAGCCATGTAATGTATTTGTTTAGTTCTTTATTGTTGCATTGGATGTGGGCATTGCTAGCAAGGCTGGCATCTGTTGCATATTCCTTTGAACTGATGGCTCTCTAGGCCCTTTCAAGAGGCAGTTAAGAATCAACTACATTGCTGTGGGTCTGGAGTCACATGTAGGCCAGATCGGGCAAGGCACGTTTCCTTCTCTGCAGGACATTAGTGAACATGATTTAAATAATGAGCAATTTTTGAAATATTTGACACTAGAAATGTGGGGCTGTTAATTGATACATGCTGTTTTTTAAATTTCTACATATTATTGTATTTTCTCACCAATAATCTAAGTTTCATCCTTGGTCAACACTCCTTCTAGCTTGAAAGTATTGCACAGGTTGACTTTGCACGTGATTGTTAATAGCCTTGACTGAGTGCTAGTATTTTGGCAGGACTTGAATATAAAGGCAGCGATGTACTTCTGAGGCTCTATAACGCTCTAGTCAGACCACACTTGGAGTATTGTGCAGAGTTTTGGGCCCCATACTCAAGATGGATGTACTGGCCCTGGAGCATGTTCAGGCTTCTGATCCTGCTCTGCAGGACAAATTGTTAGCCTGCTGATGAAGAGACATGAACAGAGATGGGGCAAGAACAAAAGCATCAAGGGAGTACCTTAGGGATGTGCAGGCTTTATCGATGAACTATTTTACAGTATTTGATGCATTGTCTCTTCACTCTTCATGAAAGTGGTCCCAGGAATTAAAAGCTTAATATATGAGGTATGTTTGAGGACTCTGGGTCTATACTTGATGGTGTTTAGAAGGAATGGGGGGGGGGTTGTGCTGGGCTGTAGGGGGGTTGGAGTGGCGGGTGGGGATGGGCAAGGCAGTGGGGTGATCTAAATGAAACATACAGAATATTGAATGGCCTGGACAGAGTAGATGTTGGGAAGATGTTTCCATTGGTATGAGAGACTAGGACCTGAGGGCACAGCCTTAAAGGGAAGACCTTTTAGCATGAAGATAAGGAGAAACCCCTTCTGCCAGAGAGTGATGAATCTGTGGAATTCATCACCACTGAAGGCTATGGAGGCCAGGTCGTAGAGTATATTAAAGACTGAAATAGATAGGTTCTTGAGTATCAAGGGGATCAAGGGTTGCAGGGAAAAAGCAGGATAATGGGTTTGAGAAACTTATCAGCCATGACTAAATGGTGGAACAGACTTGATGGGCTGAATGGCCTAATTTCTGCTCTGAGGTCTATGGTCTTATAGTTTGCTATAGGACTTTGTAGGGTGAGTTGAACCAGTCACAATCAGACCTGTCCTGACTTAACAGTCATTGCATAAAATTTAAGTGTTGAAGAAATATGGAGAACAGACTGGAATAATACGATTCACACAATTTACTCAAGTGAAGTGTAAACACAGATATGGATGGCTGGATTGAATGGGCTGCTTCTGTGATTTAGCCCCTGTGTATTTTGATGTAAGTATAAAATAAGCTTTTTGATATCTCACTGTTTTCCCAATGAGTATTCAAATCACATGAACCAAGAAGATCCCAGGTCGATTTCAGGATTTTGAATTAGCAGATCACAGATAAGCTGGCAGTGACGTTATAGTTAATGTCAACATTCTCGAATTAAGTGAAAAATCATTGGTTAGGACTCTTGCTATCACTGAACCTTTTTGGCAATGCATGTTCAGTGAGAACAGCATATCATTGGCTGTCATTACTGTCATAGTTGAATTACCTGATGTGTATGTCGGTTGGAATATAGAAACATAGAAGCTACGGTGAAGAGACAATGCATCAAATACTGTAAAATAGTTCATCGATAAAGCCTGCACATCCCTAGGGTACTCCCTTGATGCTTTTGTTCTTGCCCCATCTCTGTTCATGTCTCTTCATCAGCAGGCTAATAATTTGTCCTGCAGAGCAGGATCAGAATCCTGAAGTATTCATGCAGGTTGTGCAGCATTGAGACTGGCAGATAAGCCAAATTCCCAAACACGGACCCCCATTGCTTCTCAACATGTGGGAATCACTTTATTGCTGCCAAATGGTGTGGAATAGCAAATTAGTGATCAAAGCTGACAATTCACAAACTTGTGGGTTGAAGTGGCACAGTGTGACATTCGTCAACCAATGTGTTAATTTAAAATTACTTTGCCTGTTATCTTAGCAGAGGATTTAAAATAAGTGAGCCCATTGCAAATGGTAGAGCACAATTTAACACTAAAGAACCACAACAAAAGAAGGAAGCAAAATGGTGATGGGTTATTTTCTTTGTATTTGTATTGAACAGCAACGCGTTCCACTTTAGTGATATGAGGTTAAATCACTTTATAGCAACCCACATTTTTAAAGAATTTATAAAACAACATGCTGCGAAGTCATTCACTTACCATGCAACCCTTTGGATTTGTTCTGAAGAATGCAGACTGTATCCCTTGAAATAACATGTTTGTATTTTAGGAGCAACAACCTGAGTATGGCGACTTAAACACTTCTCACTGTATTTTTTGTAAAAATGCAAGTGACAATAAATTAGTATTTTATTCTGTTCAAGTACTTCAGAAATGTATAAGGACATCAAGAATCACCAAGTAAGGAAGGAATGATTAGGTTGACAGTTCCACCATCACTTTTAATCTGATATAATTTTACAGGCCACTGCGCAGACCTTCTTCTGTTACTATCTAACCAACTGTCAAGAACAGTGTGAATGAATGGCAATAATTTATTCTCTGTTATTCGCTCAAGGGGATGAAGTTAATTGAAAACTCCAAGTGATTGGTCAGTGCCCATAGTTTAGGCCACCATTGAGTTGGAAAAAATAGAGATGAGATAAATGATGGAACTATGATTTAAATATTACCAAACCGGGATTTAAAAGACTTGTAGAACTTAGGAGAAAACATAGCATTTTAAAAAAAGTAAGAGGGCTGACAGATTAGATGTGTTTGGAAAATACGTAAAGATGACAGTCACCAATGTGTGAAATATTTATTAAAGCAGCAAATGTTGGAAAGTCTCAGCAGGTCAGACAGCATCTGTTGAGAGAGAAATGTTAATATTTCAGTTTGGTGGTCTTTCATCACCCTCAATAGCTCTGATTCTAAATTCTGTTGTTAAGTGAGGATTACTTAATGATTCTCCTAAACTAATTTAGAGAAAAAAAATGAAAAGCTTCATCAGTCTCTCTTTCAGAAAACTATTCGAGCTTTTGTTATTCTTTAAACTGATTTATTTCACTAAGTAGTTTTGGAGTTTCAAAGAGGTTACTTCATTTCTCCTTTCACCGATGCTGCGAGAACCGAGTTTCTCCAGTGGTTTCTGGTTTTACTCCATTGAGTTGCCTGCTTTGATGACTTGTTTTGTAATAAGGGAAGTGTGCAAGGAAACTGAAAGAAAAAAATTGTGTATTTTCAAAGAATCTGTCCTTGCTCATGTACGTTACTCATGTTATAAAACCACTGACCCATGACTGCGATTTTCTGTTCTGTATTTGAACACTTTTTCAATAGTACGTAGAGCTGGTTATGTGTTGCTGATTTCTGTTTGATGAGCGATAATGTATGAGGAAACTACAGTGTAGTCTAATTGATGTAAGCTGAGATTCAACTAATTCTTTGGTTTCAAATTGCATTGATGTGCCCTGACAGACAGTGCCTCAGCTTCAGAAATGGCATGACTCAGCAGCTTGAGAAGAATGGCATTGTGTTGAAATTGGATTGTGCACACTGCATCAAAACATTTACACATTGAGCATTTTGGGTATTAGCGTGCGCTGATAGCTAAATAGTGCTGAGTGCCAACTGCACAGGACAATGTGCCGCTTTCACAGCAACAACAAAAGTGAAATTGTGGTATCATTAAATAAAAGGAGACCCGTTGCCTACCTTGAATAAAGTTACAAAGTCTAACAGTGTTGATAGCATAAGCAGAGCCAAGCAAGCTAAAGCCATACCAATGTTTTGTCCATGTAAGCTATTTGCCAAGTGACTGGTGACCCACATTACTGTATGGTTTCACTTACAAGAAAAGTAATCCAGAGTAAAATCGATATTCTTTCAGCTGACCTTTATTCATTCTCTAGATGTATTGAATGCTCCTGGTCTGGTGGATGTCCAAGACCATTGCCTATTTCTATCCTCAAGTTAAGTTTAAAGGCCAAATTCATGTGATTAAAGTATATTCATCTCCTCGCTTTTCCCGATCCAGTTCCAATCGACCAGTTTGAGACTTGAGCATTTCAGAAACTCACAACTTGGGCACGCCTTCTGGACCTTCACCAACATTTAACTGAGTGTGGCTTGCACAAGAGCTGGCAACGATATTCAGACTGTTATTAGATTTAGACACAAATGTTTTGTATCAAGTTTATCAAGGCATTTTTTAAAAATCGTGCACCTTAAATAGTGAAGTCTGCATGGTACAATATAAGCTCACGTCTTTTCTTTCCAACCATATTTACAGATACAATTTATTTGAAGTGAAATATTATTCAAGGTGATATGTCAGTTCTAACAAGTTTGCTTTCTGTTTACATTTCATTGAATGCTGTGTAAGATTACAATGTCTTGAAAATTTCAGCTGATGTTCCAATTCTTTTTATTTTAGAAGATGCTCTTGGTTTTTATATCTAAAAGGAACACAATTACTACCCGGTCATGAAGTAGTTGCAAAAATTTAAGTATGTGCTGAAAATAACTTGTACTATTAATGACACTTATTTTAAACTATTTCCCTCTGCCCCCCCCACCCTAACTTCTCGAACAGGAAAGAACTGTCTCCCTTAAAGAACTAGTGGAAGTAAAAGATTGAAACAAACTGAGGACCCACCGAATATTGGACCAAGAAATCATAGACATAGCATTACTAAAGTGTAGCTGTTCTGAGTGCATCGGGTTGAAACAACTGATATCCTACCATGTCAACAGCCCTGAAGCAGGTATTCAATAAAGACAAGACCTTTCGGCCAAAGAGGAAATTTGAACCAGGTACTCAGAGGTTTGAACTCCATAAGAAAGCACAGGCTTCATTAAGCTCAGGAGTGGATCTGAAGGGAGCTGTTCAACTGCCCAATGGTGAAGACCTTAATGATTGGATTGCTGTTCATGTGGTGGACTTCTTTAATCGAATTAACCTGATTTACGGGACAATCTGTGAGTTCTGTACTGACAGGAGCTGCCCTATCATGTCAGGAGGACAGAAGTATGAATATCGATGGCAGGACGATAACAAATACAAAAGACCAACTGCCCTTCCAGCTCCTCAGTACATGAGCCTCTTGATGGATTGGATTGAGGTTCAAATCAACAATGAAGAAATCTTCCCGACAAGCATTGGTGAGTTGTGGTTTACTTCAGGGGAAGGGACTTGTTATACCAGGAGAATATTGGGAATAATTTTAACTTAATCTACCCATCAAAAAACTGAAGATTGGCTTGAATGGTTATATTTCATTTATCTGATTTTACTCTTTGTTAAAGTTATTGAAGAGCAATATTGGCTAACAGGTAAACTGGTGTTCCACATAATCCCATAGCATTTCCATTCAACAGGTTAAGTTAAATAAGCTATTGTTTCTGGGTACAGCCCTGTTTTTCTGACTGACATTATTGTAAAATAAAGGAACAAGTCATTGTGGGGATTGTGCCTATATTTCTCTGTGTGAGATAACTAGGTAAAACTCTCCAACAGTTGTGGAGGCTTTTACAGTTGCAACATTGAAGAGGCATATTGATGGGTATATGAATAGGAAGGGTTTGGAGGGATATAGGCCGGATGTTGGCAAGTGGGACTAGATTGGGTTGGGATATCTGGTCGGCCTGGACGGGTTGGACAGAAGGGTCTGTTTCCATGCTGTACATCTCTATGGCTCTATGATTCTATTTGCTTACATTTGAAAATCAATTGCTGTGTCTAAACTATCACGTTTCATTCATTTGTTGTAACAATTAAACATTCCCAACCTAAGTTGAAATCTTTCAAGTGTATTGTCAAATATGAATGATCCAAAGACAAGTTGCTGATTATCCACTCAATAAACACCGATTTTTGATGGTTTAAGAATTGTTTGAAATTCTATGCTGCACTCAGTACTGAAATTTATTAAACATTGAGTGCTTTGTGAGCAAATGAAAGAATTAATTTCAAATAAATGCTGGTTGGGTTCATATAGATGAGAACATTGGATATTAACTACAAGATTCATAAAAACTTGGTAAAACAATGGGAGATTTCTGACATGACCATACTGAATTTTGATTGCTTCTTTTATGCCTCTATATTGGGTACAAGAAATAAGAACAGTGTCTCTGGGCACAGTGAACTAACTGTTCACATCCTAATCATGTCCAATTTTTTAAACTCTCCCTTCAGTTGAAAATTGAGGGCATTTGGTAACTAAGCAGAGTGTAGGATTAATAAAAGACGTGGAGAATGACAATGGTTATGCTATGTGTGCTGTTGTTGTGTTACCAGCACATTGGGCCAAATCTGTCAGTCAACTATTCATTCTAGGGGACAGAATGATAACTGGAATTGAGTCCATGCCCCCACTACTTGGGTAGAGAGTGTGCAGGCAGCCACAGAAGATGCCAGGTGCAGAATTGTGTTGCGTGTAAGTCTTATCTTGTTTCTGTTGGACTTTGTCACAACATAATACTTAACAAAGCAACAAAAGACACCTTTTCCCCTCAGTTCCCAACTGTGCTACCCCATGTCACCTCATGCTCCTTACCAACCCTGCACATCATCCATGCCAAACTTTACCTCCTCATCAATTCCTTTATTTCCTTTCTTTTTGAATTTTTCCTAAATCAATCTGTTCAGAGATGTTATTACACACTTCTGAAGAAGGTGGGACCTGAACCCATGCCTCTGGTGCAGGGGTAAAATCACTACCAATGTGCTACAAAAGGGCCTGGTCCATGGTTCTTTATAGGCCTTCTGCCAAATTAGTGTCAACTAATACCAATCTATGCCACCACCTACCTCCTTTGCCCCCCATGCCAACTCACCCAATATCCACTATAGACAGATGTCAGAACCCATGAAGATGACATTCTAGTACAAATTGATGAATTCACTAATTTAAAAACACATTGATAACATAAAAATGTAGCAACATAGAAACAAGTAGTAGGAGAAGGCCAATCAACCTTTTGAGCCTGTTCTGCCATTCAATAAATTCACAGCTGATCCTTTACCTTAATGCCATATTCCTGCTTTCTATGATACCTCTTGATACCTTTTAGAATATAAAAGAAATCTATCTCTTTATTAAATATATTCAGTGACATGGCCTCCAGTCTTCTATGTTTGAGAATTCCACAGGTTCACTATCCTTTGAATGAAGAATTTTTTTTTAATCTCAGTCGTAAATACTCTACCTGTATTCTGAAACTGTGACTTGCCATCCAGGGAACATCCACCCTGTATTCTAGTCTGTCCAACCTTGTTGGAATTTTGTATGTTTCAATTAGATCCCTCTCATCCTTCTTATCTCTAGTGAATACAAGCCCAGTCAAACCAATCTCTTCTCAAAGGAGAGTTCTGCCATCTCCAATATTAGCCGAGTGTACCTCCTTTGGGCTGTCTATGATAATTTTTTCTTTGCCTAGTTAAGGAGACCAAAACTGCATTTCAACAACTCCCTGTATAACTGCAGTAAGACATCCTCGCTTCTGAGCTCAAATCTTCTTGCAACGAAGGCCAATATATCATTTGCTGTCCTCGTTTTTCGCCGCATCTACCTGTCTATTTTCATTGACTGATGTGCAAGGATACTCAGATTACTTCGTGTGTCTACATTTCCCAATATATTCTGTTTTTCCCATCTTGGTCGATAAATTCATATTTAGCCATATTGTACTGCATCAGCCCACTCAATTTGTCCAAATTGAAGCATCCTTGCGGTTTCATTACCACTCACAGTCCTGCCAGTTTTCTGTCACCAGCAAACGTGGAAATGTTGCTCTTGCTTCCCTCACCCAGTTAATCCATATATATTGTGATTAGCTGGGGTCCAAGCTAATTCTTGTGGTATTTCACTCGTCACTGCCTGTCACGGAAAAAGATCCCTTTATTCCCAATTTCTGTTTCCTGACTGTCAACTAATTCTAAATCCGTGCCGATATATTAACTACTATCCCAGTTCTTTACTTTTGCCCAGTATCTCTTCATTCGTTTTCCCTTATTCTAATAGCTACATCCTTGGAAACCTTTATTAGTTACGCATGATTTGCCTTTCATAAACCCATGCTAGCTTTGTCCAATTCGATTTCCTACATTTAACTTCCTTCAACTTCCATATAAAAACAAGCATTTGTAATCATAGGGAGAAAGTGCAGACTGCATATGCTGGAGAACAGAGGAAAGGCTTGTTGTAATCATAGCCCCATTTCAAAGATTTTATTAACACATGGAATTGTTAATCGTACTGTGGTCTAACAGGCACCCCAGTTGTGATAATGCTAGTTTATGACCCACAGAATGAAATTGCATGGACTGAATTTTTCACACTGCAGTATTCTCAAACATTTATAAATCATGAGATTTAAATTGTTTAATCATTGAAAGTTGCTTTGGCAGCTTTGCAGGTCTAATTGCTTTTGCCACTTTGTATGCACATTGATGCCTGCTTTTAACAATCTAAAACAGCATTTGACCACTCCCAAACAGCAACTAACCTCCTCTAAATAAACTTTAATTTTCCAAAAGTACTGGTTACCTCTCACAAACATCTCCCTTGACAAATCAAAAATGATTCCTTTCCTCTCCTAAGAGATACCCTACCTCTCCAAAGAACTCTGGTATGTTTTAAACCTTGCCCTGAAAGTGTTTTGGATATTCCACCATTAAGAAGTGTAAAGGATCCAGCTTCAATTGGATAGATTAGCATCTCTTTTTAAAAGTCATTTTGTAAATTATTTTCCTGCCAGAATCCCTGGAATTTGCTGACCAAAGACAATTACACTTTAAAATTTGCAGTTGCCTCTGTGAACTCTGCAAAATTAGTCTTTATCTGTGCGCTGCAAAGTTCCTATCCTATGTCTAAACAGCATATTATTGTATTTCATTTACTCTCTAATAATTTTGTAATCCATTGCAGTGACTTGTTTATTCCCAATCAACTTTTCATTGTTAAGATGGGGCATTAGGTGAATCATGATCCATCAAAACACTGTGTAGTCTTATTGAAGAGCACAGGCAGAAAGTTTAAATGGCAGTTAGTTGATTAATAAACTAGTTAAAACGTGAGCTTTAATCCTTTTAGCAAGATGGGATGTCACACTAAATGCTGTCTCAGCTGGCTTTTCAGCTTAATACTCTAACTTGGCCCCTTCAGAATCCCTTTTGTATCTAAAATATCCAGGAAAAAACATTCCGTTGACAATACCCCAATAATACTGGAATGATGTTGGGTGTTCTGGATTTCAAAACGCATACCTTCACTCCTTTTATGAATCTTCACTTCCAATTCAATCCAAGTCACAATTAGGGAAGATGATATGTCGGAGGTCTGTGTCCTTTGCTGTTTTGCATGTTCCAGTTGCTACTGTGCTAATAAGTTGTTTCAGATAATGAGGCTGTGTCACAAAGCACTGTTGTGTATGAACACAATAGCCACCACATAAGTATTGTTCTTAAATTTTAAAATGAAGCATTTTGAACTATGTAAGAATTTCTTTTCAACAGAATACAAGCATTGAAAAATAAGTATTCTGGAAGACTAACACAGCAAGAATTATCCATTGTGCAAGATGTACTTTAGAATTATCTACAGATTCAGGACTTATTATCAACTGCCTCTCCTAAGTAAATAATTCAAATACCTGAACATTTTCAATAAGGAAATTAGATTGATCCTTGCAATGTTAGCAGAGGCTCAACTTGCCAACTCCAATAGGGAAGTGAGGAGAAGGGATAAGAGATCCACTGTCAGTTGGATAGATTTGGACGTGTTTACAAAAAAGGATTCTGTAAGTCCTTATTCCCTGCCCTGTTATGACTGTGATTTGCTGTAGGAAGGAGGTCAGCTCAATATGTTTACAATCCTTGCTGTTTCTAGTACTTGGTTTGAATTCTGGTATGTCTGTTCAGAGGATTATTAATAAATGTATGATTATTTCTGAAATATGAAGTAATTTAAAATCTTTCTTTATAATCTTAATGAAATTTTATTGTTTTGTGATACTCTGTTCAAGAGTTGTTTGCTGAAGGACCGAGTGAATGAGGATAACTTGATTGTGGTAGTTTGCACAACCTAGTTCTCCGATGACACACCTGTCTCCCTGCAGTGAGAAGACTGGCCACTTGGGTAAATTATCCAAGAGCAGTCAATGGTTCCGGTATAGATCCTTTGGCATATATAGGAGAAAATCTGGAATATAAGCAGAAAATGTTTCATGGAGATTGAAGTGGAATTGGAGTGAGCAGTGTTAGTGAAATTGGTGGCTGCTACTGATATGGCTTTTACAAGGTAACTAGGAGGTGAATTCAATAAGAGTTTAGCTGCTTCACTTATTGAAAATACATCTGTAAAGGGGCTTTCATTTAATATGATTTATTTTTCTATTCCAAGGACAGCACAGTGAGCAATTTGATTTCATATTGATCCAATTTATCTGTCACCGCAATTTATTTAGTGGTGCAGAAGAGGATATTTGAAATTCCAGCCACTGATTAGATCATCTTCCATGGGAATGGTGATTATTATATGTCAGCTGGTTCCCATAATTTAGAAATGGTCACACTCGAGGTTGAAATGCTGGAGCTTCATCAAAGGTATTTGCAGCTCTCCAGGTGGCTGGTGAGCTGATATTTGCTCAGAACCTGGTTTCTGTGCAATAGAAAAATGTGGCACCCTGGATGAATGTCCATATAACAATTAGTTCTAGCTGTTTGCAAATAATGTAACATTATAACAGACACATCCCGAGTGCCTGATGTAGTGACTTTCGTTTCCGCAGTTGCTAGACCACAAAATACTTGTGTATCAGTTGTTGTGCAAGGGGAAAATTCAATGTATAACAAAACACTTTTTGTCAAATCTCTCCATTGAGTAACTGATCCATATTCAAAGAAGT
The DNA here is from genome assembly GCF_037043375.1 of Chiloscyllium plagiosum. Lineage (NCBI taxonomy): Eukaryota > Metazoa > Chordata > Chondrichthyes > Orectolobiformes > Hemiscylliidae > Chiloscyllium > Chiloscyllium plagiosum. The sequence continues at coordinate 28,731,890 of NW_028270140.1, forward strand.
GCTGCCAACTCCATTCCCAGGCAGCCCCTCTCTTATTTGCAGTGTGACCAGGAACAGGAAGACAGTGAATCATTACAGTAGGAACCACCAACATTTTAATTATGGTTTAAATTGGATAAAATGCCCCTGTGCACCCTGACCATTCTCTAGGTTTAGTTGAGCCAAATTCGAAATTGTCTTTGAATTATCAATAAGATCAACTTGCACAAGTAAATCTTATGAGAGATTTCCCAATAAACTTCTTTATCAACATTGCATAGGAAAAAAAAATGCTGAATTCACTGCTAGAGGGGTAAAATTGAAAAGTCCAGATGCTATGTTAAGTTTGTACAAAATCAAGATTTGACCACGTTTGGATTACTGTACACAGCAGATTTCGTCTCCATTTTATAAGAATAGTGCACCCCAGGTGAAAAAGGTGAAAAAAATCTTAAGGGTGATCCCAGAACCATAGTTTTAGTCCAACAGGTTTAATTGGAAGCACACTAGCTTTTGGACCTGAGAGGGAGTGTTGCTCCGAAAGCTAGTGTGCTTCCAATTAAACCTGTTGGACTATAACCTGGTGTTGTGTGATTTTTAACCTTGTACACCCAGTCCAACACCGGCATCTCCAAATCAAGTCTCAGATTGATCTCTTTCCTCACTATCTTCCTGGGTCCCACCCCCCCCACGTACTAGTTTAAATCTTCCCGAGCAGGTCTAGCAAATCTCCCTGCCAGTATATTAGTCTCTTTCCACGTTAGGTGCAATCCGTCCTTCTTGTACAGGTCACTTCTACCCCAAAAGAGATTCCAATGATCTAAAAATGTGAATCCTTCCCCCATACACCAGGTCCTCAACCATGCATTCATCTGCTCTATCCTCCTATTTCTGCCTTCACTAGCTTGTAGCACCGGGAGTAATCCTGATATTACTACTCTTGAGGACCTCCTTTTTACATTTCTGCCTAGCTCTCTGACATCTCCATTCAGAATCTCAACCTTTTCCCTTCCAATGTCGTTGGTTCCAATGTGGACAATGGCCTCTTGCTGGCCCCCCTCCCCTGTGAGAACATTCTGCACCCTCTCTGAGACATCCTTGATCCTGGCACCCGGGAAGCAACACACCATTCTGCTTTTTTGCTACTGGCCACAGACACATCTGTCTGTACCTCGAACTAGAGAATCCCCTAACACAATTGATCTCTTGGAACCCGACGTACCCCTTGTTGCATTAGAGCCTGTCTCCATACCGGAAACTTGGCTGTTCGTGCTACATTCCCCTGAGAATCCATCACCCCGTACATTTTCCAAAACAGCATATCTGTTTGAAATGGGTATACCCACAAAAGACTCCTGCACTAGGTGCCTACCTCTCTTACCTTTCATGGAGTTAACCCATCTATGTGATTGTATCTGAGACTTCCCCCCCCCCCCCCCCCCCCTTCCTATAACTGCCATCCATTACATACTGTTGCTGTTGCAAATTCCTAATTGCATTCGATCTGTTAAGATTCGCAGCCAGCAGCATTTATAGCAGATATAATCTGCAGTAACCCTTAAACTCTCTTTAAACTCCCACATCTGACAAGAAGTACATATCACTCTATTAAAGGCCATTTTTGCTTCTTCACAGTCTACAGACCCAGAGAATAACACTGTCTTATTCCTCTACAAACACTGCCACAGGTTAAATTAATAGTTATGGCTTATATTTTAAGTTTAATCAAAAGACATATCTCCAAAAACATATAATCAAGAAAGAACCTACTCTACTCACTACTGCAGATTCTCTGTAGGCCACACTTAAAACAACGATTAACTTATCTGATTCTGCACTGTGAACTTCGCCCAACAGTTCCTCCAAGATCAGTTGTGAATTTCAGTGTTTGATAATTTTCCCAGATGCACTCCAATGTCCAGCGATACATGAATTCAAACAGCAAAGGCAGTAACTGTGCAGGTTCTTTTTCTTTCTCTCTCTCTCTCTCTCTCTCTCTCTCTCTCTCTCTCTCTCTCTCTCTCTCTCTCTCTCTCTCTCTCCTGCAATGACCTCACCATCTGCTTCCTTTGTCTGTTCTTCTCCCTTTTAAAACTGCTGTTGTTTTGACTTTTTTTTCCAACATTCCAAAACAAGGCAATAGCATATGAAACAGTAATTGCTGTTCCTGCAATTCGAGGAAATCACCTCCAGAACCCTAAAACACCTCAAAAAAGGAGCAGCTGTTACAGCCAGAAATTTTTCCCGTCCTCCATCTTAGATTACCCAGAATCCAGCATTCCAGAGACAAATCTGAATCTTTATTGGCCTACCTCGAAGGCAAATATGTCCCCCCCTTAGATATGGAGATCAAAACAGCACACAGCACTCCCGCGATGGTTTGATAAAACCCTGTACAATTGTAGTAAGATGTCCTTATTCTTGTACTCAATTCCCTTTGCAATAAAAATCTACAGTTTGTCTTCTTGCTTGCTTGTTGTATATGCACTCTGACTTTCTGTGGTCCAGGTAGCACATCAACATTTAAAAGTTTCATACCTTTTAAAAAACATCCTCCTTTCCCATTCTTACCAATGAGTGAATAACCTCATATGTTCCCACTTAAAATTCTCTTTATCTCTTTGCAATCGTTGTGTTCTGTTTACATTCCCACCAGAGTTGCGTCATCAGTAAACTTGGATGCATTTCTCTCATTCTTTTTATCTAAATCATAAATATAGATTGCAAATAACAGAGGCCCCAGCACTAATCTTTGAGGACTTTATTAGCTCAGTCTGCCAACTTGAAAATGTCTTGTTTATCTCTACTCTCTGCTTCCAGTTGTTTCACCGACCCTCTATCCTTGTAAACAGAAATAGCTAAAACAGCCCCTGCAGGATCAGTGTATCAAAAGAAAACAAATTAATAGTTGAACGGAAACATTTCCAACAAAATAGAGACTTATCAATTAAAATAATTTCACCCAAGATGATGATGCAAAGCAGCCCCTGAGGCGCACAGTCGTCTCTAAATGTCTCTATCGCAATGGTGAGCATTGCATATTCCCTCCCAGAGACACCTGAGTGCAAACGTAACTGCAAAAGAGAGGCAGGCAGTCAGGAACAACATCCCCTTCCACAGACCGCAGCTAGACCTGTCAATGACCACCTTGGCCAGGCCAGGTCCAGGAGCAAACCTACGAGAAGGCTGTCTCACTTGTCCGCCCCTCCCAACATAAGATGCCCATCGATCAGGAGCGCGGGACTGAATTCCAACCAAAACTTTGGGAGCATTCAAAAGCTCAAAAAGGCTCTAAACAGAAACAATTTACTTTGATACAAGATACCAAACCAGACGTTAATGCCCTCATGGCCAGCTGTGTTGGCGTTATCCAACCCACTCCTCCACATCCCCAACCCTGATCAGCTCAGCATATCCTCCCCCATTAGCCAGCAGGAACCACATTGATGGAGGAATTTGTTTCTCCCGAATGATGGCTGCCAATCTGCAGGGAGAGTGATCTGGCATGAACCAACTGTGTCCCAGACTTTGACCAGGTCCAAGTAAATGATAGGCAATTCCAGGAAAAAGATCTGAGGGCGGGACCATTCCGTAAATAGGAACCACATGTTGTAATGGAGACTGTGCACCTGACAAAAGAAATATGGCATCAAGGCGCACCACCTTGGAGGAGGCTCAGTGTAAAGGAATTGCTGCAGGGTCAGGAATCGGAAAGTCGCTACCTATAATGCTCCTCAGTGATGAGGCAAAGCAGTGCCTGGCCTTTCGCCATAAGCGAGAGACTCAGAACCTCAGCAGCAACCCAGTGTTGCCTTTTTTGTCAGAAAAACTCGATGAGTTTTTTTCTGAATGCTTGTGACAAAGCCCAGGGGAGTGATTTAAAATGACAAGCCAGTACCACAACATGGAGGTGACTAGCTGGTTTATGATCAGCACTCACACCCTCTAAGATAACACTCGGAGCAGTCCTGTCTCTAGCCTTGGGAATGTATTCACTCTGACTCCATGAGCCTTAACCACAAGGATAGATTAGAAGGGAACATTATTTTGAATTTGATAGAACCTTTGTCAGACTGCACTTGAGGTACCTTTCCTTATAATAAGAGGGCATAGAGGCCTCGGAAAAGATGCAAAAATAAGTCACATGATAGTGATCTCAAAGAACGTGATATGTAGGTTGAAATCACAAAAGATAGAAATTGTTTGATAGGTTAAAAAACAAAGGTAAATGGATATTTTGGGGAGACACTCAGTAAGATGAGGAGGGATGATAATGGGAAATGAAGATTTTAAGTTGGTAGCGTACAATAGGATGAAGTGCATGAAGGACAAGATAAAATAGGGGAGGGTTCTGTAGCGAAGGTGTGACTTGAGATGCAGGCTGTATAACCACGATGGAAATTTGTATGGGTCAAATGGTGGAATGTAGGCCAGGTACAGAACTGCTGAATATCATATTTACTCAGTAGATGAAGCCACAGAAAAAGATTTTGCAACTAAGAAATCATGATTTTCATTTTAACCTTAGCCAGAAATTTAAAGACTGTGAAAGGTGCTCATGGTGAAATTGTATTTCACTTTTCAAGGAGAGACAATTCTAGTCATGGATTAAATTATAGTAACATACAAATGAATGGAGTGGCTAAACTTTTACAAGGATGTAAAACACTTTAAGAACTAATTAGAATCAGAAACACTTTGACTACTGATGTACAGCATCTGAAGTATAAGAATCACGTGATCGCTTTCTAACCCTGAGGCTTTCTCTGTGATGTTCTCTGGGTCTTTTTGTTTATCAAACAAGAATGATTGTGGGTTTTAGTACAGAAATGTCAAAGTTATTAATCCAGTAAATTCCACAAGTATGACTGAGGGCATTAGCTATTGATGCATTAAATTCTAATGCTACCAGCTGTGAGGAATAGGGAGTGGAGCAGCAGCAATTAATAAGATAATAATTTCAGTCAATAATTTGAGAGGATAATGAATTTCCCCACAATGTTAGTGTAACTGCTCAATTCTGTGTTACTAACATCATTGTTCTGGAAAGATTGCTTAACATGAACATGAAGATGGCTGCATTTAAATCTATGAACGAATTCCATTGCACTCATTAGAACAAAGATAGTCCAGTGTGTTTCAATAATCTTAAATCAAAGTCAAAACAGTGCTGTTAAGCTGTGCTGTAAATGCAATTTTATATGCATGCTGCAGGTTGAAGTGTTTTGATTTATTTTCATGAAGCCGGAAATTCATGCTGGGCTATTCTTCAATAGCTACAGGCCAGCTATCAGCTTTTCCACCCGATTATTCATTCTCGATAGGTTAACCATAGTAGGGAAAACTTGAGTTTCCTAGGCTGTATTAATATATTTATTACATAAGAAATAGGAGCAGGAGTAGGCCATTCAGCTCCTCCAGCTTGCCCTGCCATTTGAAACTATCACATCTCAGCTTCACTCCATTTACCTGCCTGTTTTTCCATAACTCTTCAACCTATTACTAATTAAAAATCTGTCTATCTCCTCCTTTAAATTTACTCACTCCCACTGCACTCTTGGGGTAATGAATTCCACAGATTCATTGGAGAAGTAATTCCTCCTCACCCCTGTTTTAAATCTGCTATCCATTATTCTAAAACTATGACCTCTTGTTTCAGAATGCCCCACGTGAGAAAATATCTTTTCTATATCTCCTTTGTCAATCCCCTTTAGTATCTTACATACTGTATCAACAGAGCTGTTATTCTTCTAAACTTAAGAAGGTATATACCTAAGCTGCTCAGTCTCTCCTCAAAAGACAAAACCCCTCATCTCTGGAATCAATTCAATTAATCTCCTCTGAATTGCCTCCAATGCTACTATATTCCTTATTCAGTAAGAGGACCAAATTTGCCCACAATACTCAAGGTGTAGTCTCATTAATGCCTTGTACAGTTGCATCAACACTTCTTTACTTTCATACCTGTTTCCTTTGGCAGTAACCGGCAAAATTCTGTTTGCTTTCCTTATTACTTGCAGTACCTACATATTAGTTTTCTGCGATTCATTCACAAGAACACCCAGATTCCTTTTCTAAAAGTACTCTGAAATTTCTCAATTTAGATAATAATCTACTCCACCAACCAAAATAGATAACCTCATACTTATCCACACTAAACTTTATCTGCCAAGTTTTGGCCCAGTCACTGAAATGATCCATATCCACTTGTAAATTTCTTATTTCTTCATTGCAATTTACTTTCCTATTTTTTTGGGTAATCTGCAAATTTGGCTATAGTATTTTCTAAACCCACATCTAAATCATTAATATGGAATGTAAATAGTTGAGGACTGAGGACTGAACCCTATGGCTCTCCACTAGTTATATCTTGCCAACCAAACAAAGGCCCATTTACCCTGACTGTCTGCTTTCTGTTGGTTGACCAATCCTCTATCCAAGCAAATAAATTACCTCAACCCTCTGTGTATTTTGTACGGCACCTTATCAAATGCCTTGTGGAAGTCCAGAAAAACTACAGCTACAGAATCTCCGTTGTAGATATTGCTTGTGTAAAACCAAATTATCAATGACATTAATGGTGATTTTAAAATTTGATCTTGCACCCTTTTCACTCAAGATAGTTTCATAACCTATCCTGACAACTTTTTTGTAGTGGGAATCGTGGCTTATTTTTGTTTTGTCTCTCTCCTCATCTTATACTATAGCTAATAAAGCTGTCTGTAAACCATTCGTGTTGTTCTGGCTGAGATCAGTTAACACAAGGTATGCTTGCAGTCAAATTGGGTACTTCTTCATCCATGCCATTCTGAACAGTGAACAGTTAGCAACTGTCCTGTTAGAATAATTCATACTTCTTCAGAGTGATTGAGGTAATTCTAAGTTAAAAATCACACAACACCAGGTTATAGTCCAACAGGTTTATTTGGAAGCACTAGCTTTTGGAGCACTGCTTCTCCAACCATCTGATGAAGGAGCAGTGCTCCAAAAGCTAGTACTTCCAAATAAACCTGTTGGACTATAACCTGGTGTTGTGTGAATTTTAACTTTGTCCACCCCAGTCCAACACTAGCACCTCCAAGTCGAGGTAATTCTAGTTGGATTAAATTTTGAAGTTTAATACAAGCATAGTTTCTCTTCCCAAAAATAAATAGAAATATACTATATTAATTTTGCTGTTGGGATGATATGAATTTCTATCTCTGTATCTTATTGGAACAGTAAGGATTGAGTTCAGTTTAAAGGCAGGTTGCAGTTAGCATCCATGCTGTTTGCCAGACTATCTGCTTTTATCTGCAGCTAATGTGAATGGAAAAATACTGTCTTATTATGTATACCACTATTAACCAGTAATGGTGATTATTAGCTACTTAATGATTTCCTGCTGACATGATGTCTTCCTCTTGTCACCTTAAAACTACTAATCTCAACTTTTTAGTTTTAATTTGTCCCACCATCAGTTCCCGTGAATCACAGGTTTACAATTTAAATTGATCTTTTCAATAACAATGGAGTCATAACATTCGCCCTACAGAGTATTGGCGCTAAATTGGAATTATTGGGGATAATCTCTGTGCAATTATCCCCAATAAATGCTCACAAATGATATCTTGAAGATGTTTGATTGTAAAGGTATATGTGGAAATTGTGATCACTTCATGTCTTGAATTGAAATATTTTAAGCTTTATTTTTGTTTTTCTCTTTGGTCCTACCAACCTTTTCTTCACTCTCCACCTGATGGAGGTCAAGATTCTCTTTTGTTTGATTTTCCAAGGGTTGCTTTGCCCATGCAGCTGTTGCTCAGCTGTGAGCTTTGCTGAATTATTCCACAGGGACCAGAACAGTTAGGATCAATGCTCTTACCAAACAGTGTACAGGCTGCACCCCATGCACTTACAACAAGAGGTCAATGGTTAGCAAACAGATAGAAATGCCGTTGAGTTTTTATCCTTTCTAACTCAAGAGATTGAGGCAAATTGCATTCTGTCTGCCAGTGTGTAACTCACGATGAACTCAACATTAATCCTCACACTTTTCTTTAGATGTGCATGTCTTGTTACATGCTGTGTGAACTAATTGAGCCAAGAAGAGAACCAACTTGACCTTTGTGGTGAGACTGACATCATGCCTGCATTGAGTAAATCCTCCTAAATGTCACGTAGAGAGGAAAAGCAAACTAACTGAAGATCATGTTAGACCATGGTCTCCAAAAAAAGTCCCTTTATCTTCTTGAAATTGATTCATTTGGGCTTAAGTATAAGGGAGACTCAAATGATTTCTCAAGATTACAGAGTTGTCTAAAGATTATTTTACTGCCTTAAAATGGTTTTCAGGTCACCAGTTACTGCAATCAGCAGGAGGCAAAGAAAACACGACCGATGGAGTTGTTTTCAGCCTCCACTTTCTTCACACATGGACATTTTCTATAATTTGAATGTGGCAGAAAATTGAAAAAGTTTGTAACCCAAACCTTCTTCCCAGTACCAATCATCAATCCCCTTGCTGACCTGCAACCAGTAATGGCTTTTGGCAGTGTGGCTCTGAACAGAAGCTGCTTTAATTTAATTTAAATTGAAGAAGCCCTAATGTACACATTACTTAACAATATTAACGATTGGCTAGATATCCTAAAGGTTTTTGTTTCAATAATAATACATTTGATAATCAGAGATGATAGAGAGTTTTACAATTTTGAGGTCACATTAAAGAATGAGAAAGGCTGAAGGATAGCAGCCAAAATAGGCTGAAGAGGTAGGGGAGGAGTTGGTTTGCAAGTGCTGATGGTGGGGTTTAAACTAATTTGGTAAGGAGGTGGATACGGAGGTGTAGAGAAGATTCACCAGGGTGTGGTCTAGGCTCACAAATAAAACAGAAATTGCCGAAAAATCTCAGCAGGTCTGGCAGCGGAGAGTAATTAGGTGATGTTTTGGGTCCAGTGACCCTTCTTCAGAACTGATGTTAGCTAGGAAAATGATGGTTTTTATACAGAAGATAGAGTGGGATGAAAGGGGGAGAGTAAACAATAGTTGGAGATAGAGCCCAAAGAGAGAGCGAGAAATAGTTGGGTGGACAGTTGAAAGGTGTAGCACTGGAAAAGCACAGCAGGTCAGGCAACACCCAAGGAGCAGGAGAGTCGGCATGTCGGGCATGACTCTCCATCATCTGCAGTCCTCACTTTCTCCTAAAGGAGTGGGTAAAGGTCAGTTTGGGGGAATGAATAGCTGCTAATGGGGACAACTAGAGGCTGACAATGGGTAGTGTGCAGTAGCGGTCTGTGTTGTCTTGTCAGGCATTTTGCAGCTGTGAAGAGAGTTTAAATAGGCTGGCATTCTTTTCCTCAGCAGAGGGGCTGAGGGGAAAACTTGAGATATGAAAATTTAAAAGGGGCATAGATGAGGTAGCTAAATAGAAATCTTTCCCCTTGGTTCAGGGTTAAATAATCAGGGAGCATAGATTTAAGGTAAGGGACAGGAGGAAGAGAGGGAATTTCAGGAAGACTGTTTTCAACCAGTAGGTAGTGGGTAACTGGCAAGGGTGGTAGATACAGGAATAATTTCAACATTTAAGAAATGTTTAGTTGTACACTTGAAGCACCATAGCATTCAAGGCATGGGCTAGGTACTCGAAATGGGACTAGAATAGATAAGTATTTGATGATTGCTGCTAACACATTGGACTGAAGGGCTTCTTTCTGTGTGTAAAACTCTGTATAACTCTGTAAGACTCAATGATGCTAGATCATTGAGGGCACAAGGAAGAGGGAAGAACTTTTGATTATAAGAAGCAGTTTTATTGAAATGGGAACAATGCAGCTGCTGCCCTCTCATGTATTTTTTAAAGCTCAGTGAAACCCTGTGAGATTAGCTATTTACAGTTAGCACTATATGAATACTAGCTGAATGGAACAGTTGAAAGGATTAATGAGGCACACAAGACTGGAGACCAGCCTGTTAAAGACAGATTAAAGCCAAAAGCGAACGTTTTTAGTAATATAAAATGAAATTCACTAAATAGCTATTACACTTATTTCCTCTTTTGATCTTGTGCACACACCATTAACTTTGTTCAATTTATAACGTTTTGCAGGAGGCTGAGAGACTAGTATTTAACTGAATCCCAAGCTCTGCTCATTATTGTAAAATGTCCTTTGCCAAAAACATTTGAATAGTCAAGTGCTGCATTTTCTTGAACCATGGCAAAATGAGTGAGATTTTCACTTAATGTTTTAATTTTTACAGAGCAAAGATGACATCACAAGATTGCAATGTTTACAAAACAAAATACATGCTTTAATTGTTACACATTGGTTATGTTTCCCAGCAACCAGATGCAAATAATTGCTTGGGAAATTTACAGTACCTATTTCTTAGGCATTAAGCATTCTGTCCATGTGTCATTTTGCATCAATAGTAAGAAGGTTCAGTGTTTGTTTAAACTGAGAATTAAATTTCAGAAATACATGGACTTTGAACTGAAAATAAACCAATGAAGTTGCTATATATACTCTTAAAACAAAGCAACGCCCCAGCATGTTTCAAGTCTGCATTCATATCTCAGGTTTAAATGGCAGGATGTAAATACATTGTCTTACTTTCATGACTTGGAAATTCTCTAGACCACTTGATCAACGCACTGCCATGTGACCACTCCCACGCATTTTTATTCTCTGTTTTCTGCTCCGTGTATAGTCAATTCACTTTAGCAGATGAAGCAAATAGGAGAAGAAATGAGAATAAATAGAGATATGTCAAGTAGATTTCTTTTTCCCAAAAAAGAAAACTTCATTCTTAGGTTTAATGTAAATATGAGTTCGTAAACATAAATTTGCCCTAAATGTCTTGTGGGCCAACAGCTATGCCCAACATTGTGCTAGAGGATCTGGGTTCAAGTTTCACCTGCTATTGGAGAAGTGTTGTAACATATCTGAACAGGTTGATTTAAAAATATATTTTTTCATATAAATTTGATCAGTTTATGCTCAGTATTAAAAATATAGTTGTGATATAGCAAATAGATGGTAAACTCTATCATCATTGCTGTGGTACCTCCTCTTAATCACTCTACATATTTGTAATACCAACACAACGAGGAACATCTGACTATTTCTGTTTTAAATGCTGTTCTGGGGTTTATTCCCAGGGTGAAAGAACAATAGGTGGAAGGAAAGTTGCTCATTAAAGATCTCGGTATAGCCCTAATTGTAAACCAATTAAAGTAAGCACATGAAAGATTGCATAAAATCAAGGAAGGACTTCACAGCACAGATTAAGAACCATTCTTTATACAAAGGAAAAGCCAGATGTTGACGTTTTGCCACAATAATCATACAGGATGGGTACAGCAGAGCTTTTATCCCCACACTTAGGCTCAGTAGCTGTTGCCAGTTGTAATATAATAAGAACTCAGGAGGAGCATCACAATCTTTATTGGAGATGAGGAGAAGAACTTGACATCATAGACACAGGCGGAGTCTATTTAACTTGTCAAGTCCGGTTTGACATTCAAGTGGCTGGTACGTACCTCAACTCCAATTGCTTGATTTTCCTCTCTACATTTGCCACTCAAAAATCTGTTGACCCCAGTTTTGAATGTTTCACTTGACTCAGCATCCACAGTCATTTGCAGGGAGAAAGTGTCAGATTTTCAGTAATTGTCATGTGAGGAAATGCTACCTGATCTAATTCCCAACTCAATTGACACTGAATTTAGGTTATGTCCCCTTGTTAACATTAGCATAACTTACAGTTATAGGATCATTCCAACACAGAAAGTAGCCACTTAGCCTATCAAGTCCATGATGGTTCTCTCTATAGACTAATTCAGTTAGACCTCTTTCCCTATACTCCTGAAAATATATTTCCTGAAGTGCCCATTCGATTTCCTTTTTAAAAAAAAACATTGACCAGGGTTCCAATATCCTCTTGGGCAGTGAGTGTGACTGTGTGGACCAGCTGGTTTTACCTATTACTCTTTCGTCTGCTTAGATTCTGATGTATATAAGACTGAAAGACTATTTTGTGTAAAAACATTTAGAATCAATCACCACAATAAATTATCTGAGTTAAGATTAATTCTTAGCATGCTCACTCTGCAAGCCACTATTCCAGCATTTCAATGCTAAGGAGGACTGGATTGAAAAATTAAAGTGGATGACTGGATACAGTGGGTGGTTTCTGGTTAGTGATTTGTGAGTCAACCTTTGATCCCAGTTCTTGGAATAACTTGTTTGGAAGGAAGTGAGAATGCTGTTTTTTTTCTATAGTAAACAATGAGCCACAAAATTCTACTTATAAACATTGTGCAATAAATGTACTGTTTTTGTTCATTGAAAGTAGAAAGAGCTGATGATTTCATGCAGTCCTGGTTTCTAATGGGTAATGATTGCATCAGCTATACAGTGAAGATCATGGGGAGAAATCTTTTTATTGTTTGATCAACTTCAACCAATGGGGCTATCAGTTCAGTGTAGCATTATTAGCATCCTGTTAGACTAGAATTATAACAAGAAACGTATGGCTATTCTTATACTCGTGATGATAATGCCTTGGGTATTTTAGGTAGAATCTTGCCACCAATCCTTTAAATTATGTTAGTCTCAAGGCTCTTTGGTTGTTTGTGGTGAAGGATGAGTTGCTATTTCTGGAATGCTTTTTATATCCTGTGAAGGCAGAGCAAAATATTTGTTAATTTAATCTGTCATTTCTTGGATGAACTACAAATAAATCTCAGCAAAAGGGGCATTTATCTGGGGAAACAAAATAAGATTTAATATATATATCAATGACTGTATGCAAGTTACATTAAATTAAGCATTCCAGCTATTACCAAGCGCCCGCAGCAGCAACTGCTGCAGCGAACCATGACGTCCATTAACCACGCGGCCACTGCAGCGCCTGCGGCAGCAACCGCCGCTGCGAACCATGACGTCCATTAACCACGCGGCCGCTGCAGCGCCCACGGCAGCAACCGCCACTGCGAACCATGAGGTCAGAAATGCAAAACCTGCACCCACACCGCCCCCCTTACTTCCCTCCAAGGCCCCAAGGGATCCTTCCATATCCGCCACAAATTCACCTGCACCTCCACACCCATCATTTACTGCATCCGCTGCACCCGATGTGGCCTCCTCTATATTGGGGAGACAGGCCGCCTACTTGCGGAATGTTTCAGAGAACACCTCTGGGACACCCGGACCAACCAACTCAACCACCCCGTGGCTCAACACTTCAACTCCCCCTCCCACTCCACCAAGGACATGCAGGACCTTGGACTCCTCCATCGCCAGACCATAGCAACATGATGGCTGGAGGAAGAGCACCTCATCTTCCGCCTAGGAACCTTCCAACCACAAGGGATGAACTCAGATTTCTCCAGTTTCCTCATTTCCCCTCCCCCGACCTTGTCTCAGTCCCAACCCTTGAACTCAGCACAACCTTCCTAACCTGCAATCTTCTTCGTGACTTCTCTGCCCCACCCCCACTCCGACCTATCACCCTCACCTTAACCTCCTTCCACCTATCGCATTTCCAACGCCCCTCCCCCAAGTCCCTCCTCCCTACCTTTTATCTTAGCCTGCTTGGCACACTTTCTTCATTCTTGAAGAAGGGCTCAAGCCCGAAACGTTGATTCTCCTGCTCCTTGGATGCTTCCTGACCTGCTGCGCTTTTCCAGCAACACATTTTCATTACTAAGAGATAGGTAAGATATGATGAGACTAAACAAGATACAAAACTGTCATTTGCCCAAACTTAATTTCCCTCAAACTGACTGATGACCCACCAGTGGATGTAATAAACGTGAGTGAAATTATCTTGTAGATAAATCCTTTTGCACCGATTGTCTTAAACAACAGCTATGATAATCTACACAAAACACTCCCCAATTCAGGTTTTCAGGAATAGATGTTAAATAAAAGATCAGCACTTTTTATTTATTCGTAGGATGTGGGTGTGCTGTTTGGTCCAGCATTTACTACCTAGAGATCAGAATCAACCACATTGTTGTGTATGGAGTTCACATTTCAGCCTGACCAGGTAAGGGTGGCAAATTTCCTTCTGTAAAAGGACATTAGTGAACCAGATGGGTTTTACGACAATTGACAGTAGTCGCATTAGGCTAGCTTTTTTAGGTCAGATTTTCGTTGAATTCAAATTTCATTATCTGCCATGGTGGCATTTTAACCCATAATTCAGAACATCAGTCTGGGGTTCTGGATTACTAGGCCAGTAAAATTACCACTACTCATTGCCTCTCCAAGAAAAGAGAGAGGAGAAACACAACATTAGTCATTCTGGCATCTCCATACTGGATTGCTACAGAAAACAATGGCAAAACTTTAATGAATTGATTGATGTCCAACAGAAGTACATAATGTGAAAGGAACATGGAATAGATAGATACTTTCTAGTGGAAGATTTTTTATAACAATTATTCAATTATTCTGGTTCTTGGGACAGGAAAGAGAAGTTGTACCATTGGAACTATGGTACACTGAACTATGGTTTAGCAAATGACATAACTTGGGATAAAGAGAGCGTTTTAAGCTAAATAGTGGGAGCAGTGGATCAAAGGTGATACATCACAGAATAGACACAAGTTAGGAGAGGGAAATAATAATATTGGAAATGAGGGTCAGAGAAGGGACCAAGAAAAGAACCTAGGAATATACCGAGAATCAAGACTAAATGTTACAAAGATAACTGAAAGACAAAACTAGAGGCTCTGTATTTGAATGTGAAAAGCATTCATAAAATAGAAACCAAATCGATAGCACACACTGTAGTAAATAAATACAGTCTGATAGAAACAACCAAAAACATGACATTTGTTCCTGAATATTGAGGGGTATCTAAATGAAAGATGGTATGAAGATGGATGGCTTGATGCAATGATTAGAGGTTAGGAGATCAAGATATGGAATCGGTTTGGTTGGAGATGAGCACTAGTTGGAACTTACTAACAGCAGTGGTCTACAGGTTCTGTAAACCATAGCGACAATGTAGGATGAAGTATACAAAAAGAGATAACGAGTGTTTATGTTAAAGGAACTCCAATAATCATAGGTGACATTTACTTACATATATCTAGAGACATAAGTTTGGCAGTCGTAGCCTTGATGATGGAATGCTTTCGAACTAGTTTCTTGGAAGCACGTTCTGGAATCGACCAGAGAGCAGATTTTGCTCAGAGAGCACTTGGAGTTGTATAATGTGACAAGATTAATTAATTATCTCAGAGTAAAAGCACCCCTAGGGAGCAGCCATCATAATATGATTGAATCTTACATCCAGTTAAAAAGGAACAAGATTGATTCTAAGACCAGTATTTAAATTTAAATGAAGGTAACTATGTGTTAGCTTCAGAGTTCTCTGAACTAGCTTCAGAGAACTGGCATACTAGGCAAGGAGTAGGTCAATAGAGTCTCAGTGGCATACATTTAAGGGGATATATCAGAATATTCAGAATAACTGCATTCTTACTATAAAGAAAAATTCCAAATAGAGGACCCAGCATCGATTAGGGAAAGCATCAAATTGGAGAAAAATCATTTAACGGCACAAAGATCAATGGAAGTTCAGATAAATGTCCATATTTAAAGAATGGCAGAGGATGACTAAACGGTTAAGCAGTATCAAAGAATTAGTGTGAGAGGAAGCTAGCTGTAAACATAATAAATGACAGCAAGGCATTCGACAGACATTTAGGAAAGAGTAATTAAAAGTGAGTGTTGCTTCTCTAGAGAGTGAGAATGGGGAGGTCATAGTAGATAATTTCCATCCACCACTTATTTATTAACAAAAATTTTGCTTTACCTTCACTAAAATGAATACAAAATGCATTCTAGAAATTCAGGAGGTGGCACAGAGAGGAGAACTTAGTGAATTTACAAACACCAGGATTAATCAGGAATAGTCAGCATGGTTTTGAGGACCTTTAAGCAATTTATTAGATTTCTTTGACGAAGTAACATGCTGTAGATAAAGGAAAATCCGTAGACATACTATAATTGGTATTGCTGAAAGCATTTGGTTACATGATTCATTGCAGAAAATAAGAGCTCACTGTATAGAGGCTAACAGATTAGCATGAATAGAAATTTCTCTTGCAGAAATGAAGTATATGCACAAATAGGTCTTTTTCTGATCAGTAGAATGTGATGGGTGGAGTCCCACAGAGAATTCTGCTGTTGTGTGGACCTCCGAGGTCTATGCATGGCAGCGACTTCAGAACGAAAAGTCAATGCATCCACATGCCAGTTGACATGCTGTGCAGCTTAAATGCAACATAAGAGCAGAGGTATTTCAGTGTTCTAGTGCATGAGTCACAACTGTCAGTATGCATTACATAGTATTTAATCAAGAAAGCTAATGGGACGCCATGCTTTACTATGAGAGGAAGTACACAAAAAAGGATGTTATCTTTCATTTGCATATGGCATTGGAGAGATCACATCTCAAATACTGTGTGTGGTTTTAGTATACTTATTTAAGAAATGATATAAATGACATTGGAGCCAGATAAGAGGAGATTTAGTAGATTGATACCTGGTGTGAGTAGGTTGTCTTATGAACAGTGTGGGTTTATTTTGACTGGAGTTTAGAAGAATGAAAGGTGACTTGATAGTTTGCAGAATATTCTGAATGGTCCTGACAAGGATGTGAATGTATTTTCCTGTTGAGGGTTAGTCCAAAACTTGTCTTAGAATTTGTGGTTGCCCTTTCAGGACAGAGATAATGAGTTTTTTTTCACTCAGAGGGTACTGCTTCTTTGGAACTTTCTGCCTCAGAAGGCAGTGGAAGCAGAATCATTTAATACTTTGAAGTCAGATTAGAAACATTTTTGCTAGGTGTGGGAATCAAGGATGATTGGGGTAGATAGGAATGTGGAATTCGAAATTAAAATAAATTATCCATGATTTCAGCATCACACAGCATGGAAACAGACCCTTTGGTCCAACCAATCCATGCCAACCATAATCCCAAACTAAAGTAAACCGAACTAGTGCTACCTGCCTGCACTTGGCCCATATCTCTCCAAATATTTCTTATTCATGTACTTATCCAAATGTCCTTCAAATGTTGTAATTGCATCCGCATCCACCACTTCCACTTGAAGTTCATTCCACACATGAACCACTGCGTAAAAAAAATTGCCCCTCGTATTTTTATTAAATCTTTTTTTCTCTCACCTTAAAACTATGCCCCCAGTCTTGAAATGTCAAATGGCAGATCGGCTCAAGGGGCTGAATGGTTTACTTTTGCTCCTATTTTATATGATTGTGTGTTAATTGTTTTCAGATTCATATTTTAAAATTCATTTGTTTTTCTTATTGATGAGCCTGAATCCTGGAGTAATCCTTCAGGTATTTCGTAAACATAATCCCTTTAAAATCCTTTACTTGCAAAAGCTGTTTAGTCATGTGCCAGTCATCAGGACATGCATGATTAAGTACACATATTACATACTTGTTCACCTTCATACGAATGCTCATTGTCGAAAATGGATGGCCTTCTGCACAAAGATCTACTAAATTCATGATGTTTATCACTTTGAATTAACGTTTTATTGATACCCTGGTTATTTATACATTTTATGTTTGCTTCCACCCCACGTCACCCTCCAATCTGCTGAAATTTCATAATTGGCTTTTAAGGGCTACCATTTTATTTTCCTTTTCCTTCATGCCAGTATCTGTGAACTCATTTAGGTTGAAGAATTTTAAAGTACCTCGAGCTGATTGAACAGCCAAGTATTTAATTGGTATTGTGTCTTTATTTTCAAATTGACTTGTATATCTACACAGAGGAAATTATGGCTCAATATTTGGAGAAAAAAATGGAGATATGAGCTCACAGTTTGCGGTTTCAAGTTATGTGACTGTTTTGATAAATTGGCCCAAATGCAAGTATTTACCAGACAAGAAAAGAATTGGTTTTGCTACTGCATGCCTCAAGTCAAGCTGTGGAATGCAGGAAAATTATAACAGTAGGACAAATCCTTGGAATGTTCAAAGTTCTTTTAATCATATAAAATATGTAGCTGTGTCCTATCTTGTAGTCTGTGAAAAAATAATTTCTGTTAGTGTGCTGAGTTGAATATGTGAAACAAGAAATATGGAAAAAAAACTATCGAATATTTCAGAATATCTTGGAAAATGATGATATTAAAAAAAATCTTTTCCACTGAACATCATAGGATTCTGAAAGGATGAGTTCACTTTATTGACAGAATCAATGAAATGTCTATGCTTAATGTTTCAGCATCACCATAAATTTTCACTCCAAATCATGCACGATCCTGACATGGACACACAACCCCACTGTTTCTTCCATTGTAGCTGCTTAACGATCCTGGATTCTCTGAACTATACCAATCCTGGATTCTCTGAACTATACCAATCCTGGATTCTCTGAACTATACCAATGACACTGTTTCAAGGAGAATACCCAGAGTCATATTCAGGCAAATGGGAATGAGCGAGATATGTAATGTTGCCAACATTACCCAGCTCCAGAGAATAAGAATGAAAAAGCATTGATGCTGGCCATATCAGTACTTTCAAACCACAGCAAGTGCTAATACTCACTACGTTGACAATCACACAACATTTTATACCTTTTAAAGGTTCTCTTCACCAACATACATGGTCAGTGCAAGTTGACCTTAGCCTACTCTTCTCCTTGGTTCACATTTTCTGTAGAGTATTAACACAGTCAATCACTCGTTCAACATCTAGATCATGTTGTAAGTTATGAACAGAAAAACCCAAGTTCACAGCTATGGTAAAAAATATCATACTCATTACCACTACCTCAGGAAAATCTCTTTCCAAAATCATATTTTTTGAGTGGAGTAAATGTTTCACTTTTTTTTAGATTAGATTACTTACAGTGTGGAAACAGGCCCTTCGGCCCAACAAGTCCACACCGCCCCGCTGAAGCGCAACCCACCCATACTCCTACATTTACCCCTTACCTAACACTATGGGCAACTTAGCATGGCCAATTCACCTGACCTGCACATCTTTGGACTGTGGGAGGAAACCGGAGCACCCGGAGGAAACCCACGCAGACACGGGGAGAATGTGCAAACTCCACACAGTCAGACGCATGAGGCGGGAATTGAACCCGGGTCTCTGGCGCTATGGAGCAGCAGTGCTAACCACTGTGCCACCATGCCGCCCACATCTTAGAGATGAACAACATGGAAACAGACACTTCGGTCCAACCCATCCATGCCGACCAGATATCCCAACCTAATATTTGCCAGCACTTGGCCTATATCCCTCTAAACCCATCCTATTCAAATACCCATCCAGATGCCTTTTAAATGTTGCAATTGTACTGGCGTCCACCACTTCCTCTGGCAGCTCATTCCATAAGTGCACTATGCTCTGCATGAAAAGGTTGTCCCTTAGCTCCCTATTATATCTTTCCCCTCTCATCATTAACCTATGTTCTCTAGTTTTGGACCCCCCCCCCCTCCACTCCAGGGAAAAGACTTTGTCTCTGTATCCTGTCCATGCCCCTCATGATTTTATAAACCTCTATAAGGTCACCCCTCAGCCTCTGACACGCCAGGGAAAACAGCCTTGGCCTATTCACCTCTCCATATAGCTCAAATCCTCCAACCCTGGCAACATCCTTCTAAATCTTTTCTGAATCCTTTCAAGTTTCACAACATCTTTCCAATAGGAAGGAGACCAGAATTGCACACAGTATTCCAACAGTGGCCTAATCAATATCCTGTACAGCCACAACATCACCTCCCAACTCCTATACTCAATGCTCTGACCAATAAAGGAAAGCATACTAACTGCCTTCTTCATTATTCTATCTACCTGCGACTCTACTTTCAAGGAACTATGAACCTGCACTCCAAGGTGTCTTTGTTCAGTAACACTCCCTAAGACCTTTTTTTTTAATAGATATTTTTATTAGAAATTTAACATTTTTACAAGTTTACAAAAATAAACAAAACTCTCAGATATAAACATTGATATACAATTTGCTCAAATATCCAATCGCCAAAATTTGACCAAAAAAAAACAAAACAACAAAAAAAAAACCGAAAAGAAAAAAAAACAAACAAACAAACAAAACTCAACTATCTACTAATCTAACCTACAACTAACCAGGGTGTATATTTAAGTCTCTTACATGCTCGGGATGTGTTAGCATCAGATATGATAAAACCCGTATTCGTGCGGGATTCCTCCCCCGAGGGGCCGCGGACCAGCCAGGTTTGTAATCTCAATTAAATAAAAGCCCTTGTTAGGATAGCTGAAATATCTGAATTTATGTAATTCAAAAAGGGCTGCCATATTTTATAAAATAATTCGGTCTTTCGGTGCACCATATTTGTAAGGAAGTCAAGGGGAATACATTCCATAATTAGTCTGTGCCAATTTGAAAGTCCAGGGGTGCCCTCCGCCATCCAGTTCATCAAAATATTTTTCCTTGCACAGAAAGAAAGAATAGAAAATAGTCCATTCCCGTACGTATCCAGGGAGGGAAAGTTCGAAAAGCCCAAGAGGAGAGATACGGGGTCCACTTTTATTTCCGTTCCTAAAATTTCTGTCAGGGTACTTGCTACTTTAGTCCAATATCTACGGATCTTATGACAGGTCCATAAGCAATGTACAAGAGTGCCCACCTCTATTTTGCATTTAGGACACATTGGAGATGCTCCTGCTTTAAATTTTGCCAATCGAACCGGTGCTATATGGGCCCTATGAAGTATCTTCAACTGGATAGCCTGGGTTCTGTTACAAATAGTAATTCTTCTAGCATTTTCCCAGATATCTTTCCACGTTTCTGTGGAGATTTCTAGTCCCAGATCCTGATCCCATGTTTTAAGCAGATTATCCATATCTCCCGATACTTCATCATGTAGTCAATGATAAATATTACTGACGGAAGATACCCCCACTGGTCGTAGGACACTACATTCTCTATCGGATTTATAAAGACTATCTAATAACGTAGTCTTCTTCTGTATGTAATCTCGAATTTGGAAGTATCGAAAGAGGTCTCCATTGGGTAATCCGAATTTCTGACGCAGCTGTCCGAAAGACATCAGCACCCCATCTTTAAATAAATCCCCGAGACATGAGATACCCCTGGATCTCCAGAGTTTAAAAGTGGCATCTGTTAGCCCCAGTTGGAATCCCCATGCTCCCACTATCGGTGCATAGGGGGATGTTTTATGTGAATTACCCTCATTTTGCCGCATTATATTCCAAGCCTTGATTGTATTTAGTATTATAGGGTTTCTACAGTGATCTGTAATGATTTTCCTCTTGTCTGAGAATAAAAGGTTAATAAGTGGGTATTTTACTTGAGAAGCCTCGATGTCCAACCAGATTGATTGTGGATCAGACAAGACCCAATCAGCTATGTAACTTAATAGGGAACTTAATTGATATTTCCTAAAATCTGGGAAGTCCAATCCACCCCTTGCCTGTGGAAGCTGTAGCTTCTTCAGCTTAATGAGGGGCCGCCTATGATTCCAGATAAAGGAACTCAGCCAGCCGTATAATTTACATAAAGCCGTCCTCGGCAGCATCACTGGAAGCATTCTCATAGGATATAGGAGACGGGGCAGGATATTCATTTTGATTAATGCTATTCTACCCAACCAGGAAATTGGCAGGTCTCCCCATCGCTGGAGGTCCTGCCTTATCCTTTCCAATAAATACACAAAATTAGCCTTATACAACTGACCAAATACTGGAGTAATAAAAATGCCTAAATATAAGAAACCCTCCAGGGACCAGTGAAAGGGAAAAAGGGAACCGTCCGCTAAGCGGGGTATCACAGCAAGGCCACCCATTGGCATAGCCTCCGATTTTGAAAAATTAATTTTATAGCCTGAGAATGCACTAAATATATTAATAACTTGGATTAAGCGAGGTATGGACATCAAAGGGTTACTGAGGAATAGAAGAACATCATCTGCATAAAGGGTAATTTTATGTTTACCTGTACCAATCCTTGGGGCCACTATATTAGGATCAGCTCGTATAGCTTCTGCTAGTGGTTCAATTATTAGCGTGAATAACAATGGCGAGAGGGGACATCCCTGACGGCAGCCCCTACCCACACTGAAGCTATCCGAGCCTAATCCATTGGTAACCACAACTGCTTTGGGATCACTATACAATGTTGAGATCCATTTGGTAAACACCCGTCCAACACCAAACCTCTCCAATGTGTAAAACAAATATGACCATTCGACCCTATCAAATGCCTTTTCCGCATCTAATGAAACCACTACTCCTGGTATCTTTCCCTGATGACAAGCTTGAATCATATTCAGAGCCCTTCTAACATTATTGGATGATCTACGGCCCTTAATAAACCCCGTCTGATCCTCCTTTATAATATGTGGCAGTATCCTTTCTAATCTCAGTGCTAACGTTTTAGAGAGGATTTTAAAATCTACATTTAGCAAGGATATTGGTCTGTATGATGTACAATCTTCTGGGTCCTTTCCTTTTTTAAGGATAAGAGAGATATTTGCGTCTTTCAGCGAAGGCGGGAGACAGCCCTGACTATATGCATAGTTATACATGTCCATAAGTGGACCAACCAGTATTTCTGTAAATTCTTTATAGAATTCAGCTTGAAAGCCATCTGGGCCCAGCGTCTTACCATTTTGAAGGTGCCTAATTGCATCAACTATTTCTTGGGGTGTAAGAGGAGCATTTAGGACCGATACTTGTTCCGGAGTTAGGTCTGGAAAAGTCAAAATTTTTAAAAATGACTGCATCCTCTTCATCCTATCTTCACAATCCTGTGATTTATATAACTCAGAATAGAATTCTCTAAAGGTCGCATTAATCTTTTTATGATCATGAGTCAAAATACCCGTACTTTCCTTGATAGACATAATAGTCTGAGGGGCCTTTTCTTTCTTTGCAAAAATGCTAAGTATCTACCCGGTTTGTCGCCATATTCATATAACCTTTGCTTTGCAAATAATATTTCCCTCTTAGCCGTTTGAGTAAGTGTAGTATTTAGAGCTGTCCTAAGAGCTGTAATCCTTTGCAATTTAATAATAGAAGGTCTATCAGTGTATGCTGTTTCAGCCGCTTTTAAGCGGGCTTCAAGCAGATGCTGTTGTTCTCCCTTTAATTTCTTCTGGGTCGCTGAGTAGGAGATGATCAAGCCTCGCGTGTAAGCTTTGATGGTCTCCCACATCATTGACGGGTTGCTAGCTGTACCTGAATTAATTTCTAAAAAAGTTTTAAATTCTTGAGAGAAGTACTTTACAAATTTACTATCTTTCATTAAGAAGGGGTCCGTATGCCAATGCCGAGGGGATGTCCCACTGTTCCTCGCCTTAGTTTCCATATATACAGCAGCGTGGTCAGAAATTGCTATATTACCTATTTTACAGGATGATATGGAATTTAAAAAAATCGAGGGGGCAAAAAACATATCAATTCTGGTATGACATTTATGTGGATTAGAGTAGAAAGAAAAATCTCTACCCTGTGGATGAAGACATCTCCATACATCTACTAATCCTAATTCTTTGTTCAGATCCATCAATTGTCTAGATCTGGGAGATACTCCTGCAGTACTCTTGGGAATCCTGTCTATTTCCGGATCCATAATACAATTAAAGTCTCCCCCTATAATTATATGACGGGCATCAAAAGCCATCAATTTTGAAAAGGCTTCCGTTATAAATTTAAAGGGGTGTGCCGGGGGGCAGTACAAATTTAAAATCCCATTTTCCTCTCCATTTATGAGGGCTTTAATCAAGATATATCGTCCAGATTCGTCTTTTATCTGCTTTAGGATTTTGAAAGGGAAATTCTTCCGAACAAGAATAACAACTCCCCTGCTTTTTGAGCTAAAAGAAGAAAAAAAGACCTGATCAAATCCGCCCTGTCGTAATTTCAAGTGTTCTTTATCTGACAGGTGTGTCTCCTGTAGGAGAGCTATATCAACTCTTTCCTTCTTAAGATTTGATAATATTTTCTTCCTTTTAGTGGCGAATTACTCCCCTTGACATTCCAGGTGCACCACTTAACCGACTGATCAACCATAATCCTCTGGGCCAATCCGAGACCCCTCGGGAGGGGGAACCCTATCCAGAACATCCCGAGCGTGGAGCATGTAAAATTTACAAAAATAAAGCCTCTTTAATACACCCACAACAATACAGTAAAAAACTATTTCTAAATAAAAAAAATATAAAATGTATCTAAGTGGAGACTTTCCCCCTTGTTCCCAGGGGGCGTCACTTCCTCTCCAAAAATCCCTCATATCCTCTCCCAACCAATGCCCCACCCTTGACCCAGGCACTCCTCAATAAAATGAGGAGAATTCAAATATAATACAAAGCTAGAGTTAACAGTGAGCACCCCACCCCCACCCATACCAACACCTGGGTATATTTGGTAATGTTAATACCATATATAAACATATATCTATAAAATTACCACTTCAACAAATAATAATTAAATATGATAATACAAAATAACGAAGGGAAAAACAACCCGCTCCTAAAGACAGAGGTAAAATCGAATAAAGTAACCACCTCCCCCCACCAACATTAACCAAATCCCCCAGCTTATATATATATACATATATATACATACACATACACACACACACATATATATATATATATATATACATACATACACATACACACACATATACATACATCCCTCATATATACATAAAATAATAACAGAAAACAACTCCAAGGGGGGGGGGGGAGAAAATCAAATCCCTCTCCCCACCCCCCATGATAATATTAAGCAGTAAGGTAAGAAAAAAAAAGGGAGGGGATATAAACCAAAGCGGGGGGGGGGGGGAGGCAGACCAACATCCATTATGTCCTACAATTTATCTAAGAGAGTCCAAGAATTCCTTAGCCTTTTCTGGTGATCCAAAGTTATATACGGATCCTTCATAGTTAAAGCGTAACATCGCTGGGTAGCGTAAGGAGTACTGAACATTTAAGTCCCTTAAACGCTTCTTCGCCTCGTCGAATGCCTTCCTCTTTCGAACCAGAGCCGGGGAAAAGTCCTGAAATAGCATGATCTTGGATCCTTTGTAGATCATAGCTTGGGGGTCTTTTCCGAGATTTCTAGAGGCTTCTAGGAGTATCTGCCTCTCCCTGTAGCTCTGCAGCCGGAACAGGACCGGGCGTGGGCGCTGGTTCGAGCCAGGCCCGCGTATTGCTACCCGGTAGGCCCATTCCACCCTTACCTGGCCTGGTCCAGCTTGCAGATTTAAAAGTTGTGGCAGCCACTGCTCCAGGAATGCTGTAAGCTGGCCTTCCTCTTCCCGTTCGGGAAGGCCCAGCAAACGAATATTTTTTCGGCGACCTCGATTATTGAGGTCGTCAATATGATTTTCCAAGGTCCGGACTCGCTGCTCGAGAGTCCGGACCTGATCCACGGCCGATTGAGCGGTTGTCTCGGAGGTCGCGGCCTTTAGCTCCGCCCCTCCGACTCGGCGTTGAATTTCTTCAATTTCACGGTCGTGCTTCTGCAGCGCGGCCGAGAGCGACTCCCAATGGTTTCTGGATTCGACGATAAAAGCATCGATCTTCGAGTCAAGCTTGGAAAGCATTTCTGCAAGACTTGCTACTGTTGGTAAGTCCCCCGGGGCGGCTGTGGACGCTTCTGCTGCAGCTGGAGAGTGTGGGGGAGGGGTTCCTGCTTGCTGAGAGCTGTGGGCTCCCTTCCCTTTAGTCATTTTAACTTGGGATTAAGTTGTTTAAATGTAATATTACACAACTAATTGAGTTACTAAACTATTATAAATGATTTATAAATGATTTGGTGAGCTTGGTAGGGGGTAGGTGACCCACTGTGCCCAAGTCTTGGGAGGAGCACTATAGACTCAGTCTTACTGGGTCGCCGCCATCTTGGATCCCCCACTCCCTAAGACCTTACTCTTAAATGTATAAGTCATGCTCTGATTTGCTTTCCAAAAATGCAATACCTCACATTTATCTGAATTAAACTCCATCTGCCACTCCTCAGCCCATTGGCCCATCTGAGCAAGATCCCATTGTAATCTGAGGTAACCTTCTTTGATGCCCCCTACCCCTCCATTTTTGGTGTCATCTGCAAACTTACTAACTATACCTCCTATGTTCACATCCAAATCATTTATATAAATGACAAAAAGTAGTGGACCCAGCACCGATCCTTGTGGCACACCACTGGTCACAAGCCTCCAGTCTGAAAAATAACCCTCCACTGCCATCTTCTGTCTGCTACCTTTGAGCCAGTTCTGTATCCAAATGGCTTGTTCTCCCTGTATTCCATGAGATCTAACCTTGCTAACCATCTTCCCATGGGGAACTTTGTCAAATGCCTTACTGAAGTCCATATAAATCATGTTTACTCCTCTGCCCTCATCAATCCTCTTTGTTATTTCTTCAGAAAATTCAGTCAGGTTTGTAAGACATGATTTCCCACACACAAAACCATGTTGACTATCCCTAATCAGTCCTTGCCTTTTCAAATACAGGTAAATCCTGTCGCTTAGGATTCCCTCCAGCAACTTGCCCACCATTGACGTCAGGCTCATCGGTCTATAATTCTCTGGCTTGTTCTTACCACCTTTCTTAAACAGTGGCACCACATTAGCCAATCTCCAATCTTCCAGCATCTCACCTGTGACTATCAATGATACAAATATCTCAGCAAGGGGCCCAGCAATCACTTCCCTAGCTTCCCACAGAGTTCGAGAGCACACCTGATCAAGTCCTGGGGATTTGTCCACTTTTAAGCGTTTCAAGACATCCAGTGCCACCACCTGTCTAATATGGACATTTTTCAAGATGTTACTGTCTATTTCCCCACATTCCATATCTTCCATGTCCTTCTCCACAGTAAACACTGATGCAAAATACTTGTTTAGTATTTCCCCATCTCTTACAGCTCCACATGTAGACTGCCTTGCTGATCTTTGAGGGGCACTATTTTCTCCCTAGTTAGCTTTTTGTCCTTAATGTATTTGTAAAAACCTTTGGATTCTCCTTAACCCTGTTTACCAAAGCTATCTCATGTCCCCTTTTTGCCCTCCTGATTTCCCTCTTAAGTATACTCCCACTGCCTTTATACTCTTCTAAGGATTCACTCAATCGCTCCTGTCTATACCTGACATACGCTTCCTTCTTTGTTCTTAACCAAAACCTCAATTTCTTAGTCATCCAGCATTCCCTATACCTACCAACCTTTCCTTTCACCCTTACAGGAATATACTGTCTGTGGACTCTCATTATCTCACTTTTTGAAGGCTTCCCATTTTCTAGCTGTCCCTTTACCTGCAAACATCTGCCCCTAATCAGTTTTTGAAAATTCTTGCCCAATACCGTCAAAATTGGCCTTCCTCCAATATAGAACTTCAACTTTTAAATCCTGTTTATCCTTTTCCATCACTATTTTAAATCTAATAGAATTAGGCCCCAAAGTGCTACCCAACTGACACCTCATTCACCTGCCCTGCCTTATTTCCCAAGAGTACGTCAAGTTTTGCATCTTCTCCAGTAGGTACTGAATCAGAAAATTTTCTTGTACACACTTAACAAATTCTTCTCCATCTAATCCCTTAACACTATGGCAGTTGCAGTCTGTGTTTGGCAAGTTAAAATCCCCTACCATAACCACCCTATTATTCTTATAGATAACTGAAATCTCCTGACAAATTTGTTTCTCAATTTCCTTCTGTCTACTAGGGAGTCTATAATACAATAGACAATAGACAATAGGTGCAGGAGTAGGCCATTCAGCCCTTCGAGCCTGCACCGCCATTCAATATGATCATGGCTGATCATTCCTAATCAGTATCCTCTTCCTGCCTTATCTCCATAACCTTTGATTCCACTATCTTTGAGAGCTCTATCCAACTCTTTCTTAAATGAATCCAGAGACTGGGCCTCCACTGCCCTCTGGGGCAGAGCATTCCACACAGCCACCACTCTCAGGGTGAAGAAGTTTCTCCTCATCTCTGTCCTAAATGGTCTACCCCGTATTTTTAAGCTGTGTCCTCTGGTTCGGCACTCACCCATCAGCGGAAACATGTTTCCTGCTGCCCGAGTGTCCAATCCTTTCATAATCTTACATGTCTCAATCAGATTCCCTCTCAGTCTTCTAAACTCAAGGGTATACAAGCCCAGTCGCTTCAGTCTTTCAGTGTAAGGTAATCCCGCCATTCCAGGAATTGACCTCGTGAACCTACACTGCACTCCCTCAATAGCCAGAATGTCTTTCCTCAAATTTGGAGACCAGAACTACACACAGTACTCCAGGTGTAGTCTCACCAGGGCCCTGTACAGCTGCAGAAGCACCTCTTTGCTTCTATACTCAATTCTTCTTGTTAGGAAGGCCAGCATGCTATTAGCCTTCTTCACTACCTGCTGTACCTGCATGCTTACCTTCATTGACTGGTGCACAAGAACACCCAGATCTCTCTGTACTGCCCCTTTACCTAAATTGATTCCATTGAGGTAGTAATCTGCCTTCCTGTTCTTGCCACCAAAGTGGATAACCATACATTTATCCACATTAAACTGCATCTGCCATGCATCTGCCCACTCATCTAACTTGTCTAGGTCACCCTGTAATCTCCTAACATCCTCATCACATTTCACCCTGCCACCCAGCTTTGTATCATCAGCAAATTTGCTAATGTTATTGCTGATACCATCTTCTACATCATTAACATATTTTGTAAAAAGCTGCGGTCCCAGCACGATCCCTGCGGTACCCCACTGGTCACTGCCTGCCATTCTGAAATGGAGCCGTTCATCACTACCCTTTGTTTCCTATCAGCCAACCAATTTTCAATCCAATCTAGTACTTTGCCCCCAATACCATGCGCCCTAATTTTACTCACTAACCTCCTGTGTGGGACTTTATCAAAAGCTTTCTGAAAGTCCAGGTACACTACATCTACTGGATCACCCTCGTCCATCTTCAGAGTTACATCCTCAAAACATTCAAGAAATTTAGTCAAGCATGATTTCTCCTTCATAAATGCATGCTGACTCTGTCCTATCCTGTTACTACTATCCAGATGTGCCGTAATTTCATCCTTTATAATAGACTCCAGCATCTTTCCCACCACTGAGGTCAGACTAACTGGTCTATAATTTCCTGCTTTCTCTCTCCCACCTTTCTTAAAAAGTCGTATAACTTTAGCCACCCTCCAATCCTCAGGAACCGACCCCGAATCTATCGAACTCTGGAAAATAATCACCAACGCATCCACGATTTCCCGAGCCACCTCCTTCAGTACCCTGGGATGTAGACCATCAGGCCCCGGAGACTTATCAACCTTCAGATCTAACAGTCTCTCCAACACCAAATCCTGGCAAATATAAATTCCCTTAAGTTCAGGTCCTTCAGCCACTGTTACCTCAGGGAGATTGCTTGTGTCTTCTCCAGTGAACACAGATCTGAAGTACCCATTTAATTCTTCTGCCCTTTCTTTGTTCCCCGTAATATATTCCCCTGTTTCTGTCTTCAAGGGCCCAATTTTAATCCTAACCATTTTTTTGCCTTGCACATACTTAAAAAAGCTTTTACTATCCTCCTTTATATTATTGGCCAGTTTACCTTTGTACCTCATTTTTCCTCTGCGTATTTCCTTCTTAGTAATCCTCTATTGCTCTTTAAAAGCTACCCAGTCCTCAGTTTTCCCACTTATCTTTGCTATGTTATACTTTTTCTCTTTTAACTTTATATGTTTCTTAACTTCCTTTGTCAGCCACGGCCGCCCATGCCTCCTCCTGGGATCTTTCTTCCTTTTAGGAATGAACTGATCCTGCAACTTCTGCATTATACACAGAAATATCCACCATTGTTCCTCCACAGTCATACAATCCCAATAAGATGATTATCCCTTTCTCATTTCTCAGTTCCACCCAAATAACTGGATGTGTTCCTAGGAATACTCTTCCTTAATACAGCAATTATGCAATCCCCTATCAAAACAGCACTCCCCCCTCCTCTCTTGCCCTCCCTCCCCCGCTTTTTATCCTTCCTATAGCATTTCTATCCTGAAACATTAAGGTGCTAGTCTTGTCTATCCCTGAGTAATGTTTCTAACCATGCCCTGACCTCCCTGTTAGGTCTTTTGCATTGAAAAAATGCAGTTTAATTTATCAGTCCTACCTTGTTCTCTGCTTTGCTCCTGCCTGCCCTGACTGTTTGACTCACTCCCTCTCCCAAATGTACCAGTCTCAGATTGATCTCTTTCCTCACAATCTCCCTGGCTCCCACACCCCCAACCTTAATAGCTTAAATCCTCCCAAGCAGTTCTCGCAAATCTTCCTGCCAGAATATTAGTCCCCTTCCAATTAAGGTGCAATGTGTCCTTCTTGCCCATGTCACTTCTACCCCAAAGAGATTCCAGTGATCCAAAAATGTGAATCCTTCTCCAGCTCCTCAGCCACGCATTCATCCACTCTACCCTCCTTTGCCCACCCTCACTAGCTCGTAGCACCAGGAGTAATCCAAATATTACCACCCTCAAGTACCTCCTTTTTAAGTTCCTGCCTAACTTTCTATATTCACCCTTTAAAATCACATCCTTTTCATTTCCTATACTGTTAGTTCCAATGTGTACAATGACGTCCTGCTGGTCCCTCTCCCCTTTGAGGACATTCTGCACCCTCTCTGAGATATGCTTGATCCTGGTACCAGGGAGGCTACAGACCATTTTTCTTTTTCGCTGCCGGACACAGAAAAGTCTGTATATGCCTCTGACTAGAGAGTCCCCTATCACAATCAATTGCTTGGAACCCGACATTCCCCTCCTTATATGAGAGCCAGTCTTGATACCAGAAACTTGGCTGTACATGCTACATTCCCCTGAGAGTCCATCACTCCCTACACTTCCCAAAACAGCAGACTTGTTTGAAATGCGGATAGCCACAAAAGACTCCTGCACTACCTCCCTACCCCTCCTACCTTTCCTGGAGTTAACCCATCTAAGTGAATGTATCTGCAGCTTTTCTCCCTTCCTGTAACTGCCAACCATCACACCTACTAGCTCCTGTAAATTCCTCATTGACTCTAACTGTCGCTCCAACCAATCCTTGTGATCTGATAGGATTCACAACCAAAGAGACTTCCTGCAGATATAATCATCAGTAACATGGAACCTCTCCCTAAACTCCCATATCCGACAGGAAGTGCATATTATTCTACTAACAGCCATCTTTGCTCCATCACAATCTACAGACCCAGAAAATAGCACTATCTTTTTGCTTGAAAAAACAATGCTGAAGGCTAACTTTGTACTTATGGTTTATATTTTTAAAATTTAATCAAGAGACAGATCTCAATAAAACACATAATCAACAAAAAAAACCCACTGTACTCACTACTGTAGACTTGCAGCAAGGTTACACGATAAAAACTATGTACTTATATGTTCTTGTGCTGTAAGATCTCCCACACAGGTTCCTCCACTTCTTGAAGAAGTCTGTGTTCCATCTACCTCTTTCATATCTGGCTCTTGTGGTGGGAGTTATTATTTCCAAATTTGTTCAGCTGATAGGCACTGAGGATTGCAATTTTTGTCTATTCATAGCCGGTACAACTGTGTGCGAGCAGTATTTGAGGAATATCATGGGCCTTTATAATTAGCTGGCATTGTGTTAGAAAAATTCAAGATTTTGTTGGCCATTTTAAGTAAACAGGCAATTTTTAAAAGGCTGTGAGGAAACATTCCACATACTCTTCTTCACGCTTACAGACACATTGGAAATACTTTCGGAAATCAAAGCGTTTTTTCTAGGCTGAGCATATTTAAGTAAACTCTTGGCAAATTTTTTTTAAAAAGCAAAGAAAACTGAAGATGCTGGAAATAAGAATCAAAAGCTGACATTTCTGGAAAAACTCAGCAGGGCTGACAGCATCTATAGTGCCAAAGCAGAGGTAATGTTTCTGGTCTAGTAATCCTTCTTCAGAACTGGGGCTGGTGGGAGTTTTATGATGTCCAAATTTATTCAAGTTTAGAGTTTTCTGAACTAATTCATAGTTATCAGTAATGAAGACTACACCTCTGCCTTTTAAAAGCCTTTGTTCCTCTCTTTGAGGCTGTTTGGAGGAGAGTTTTTGAATCCATCCAGTAGGACTAGATAAAAGATAAAATTCAGCAATGTTCATGTTAAGCCTCATAACATTGTATTAAAGAATCCAACATTCGTATATTACAGCTAGCTATTATATATAAACATTACGTTTCTCAGACATTTCTAAGTACTTGAGCTTAGTGAGTCTGAGTCAGCTAATAGATTACACCAGTAAAACATATTTTCAGTTGCATGTTGTGCCTTAAATAATCAAGGGTAAGCTTGCATTTGAGACCATTATACCTTTAGATCATATGCTTTAATAAGGTGTAGATACCATGAACATGGTATACTGACATATTCACTATGAGACATAACACAACAGAAATTTAGTCCGTTTCAGGTTCCAAATCCTTTACCCTTTCTGATTCTGAGGTGAGGCCTGGTTGCTCAGCCAGTACCTTCAGTGACCTGGGCTTCCAATGCTTTATAACGTAAATTTCAGTTCTACCTGCTTAACTATGGCCTGTTATTTGTTTAAAAATATTCACTTTGGTCAAGTCTTCCAATTGCATAAATGTTTTATGCCTCAAACAGCCATCTTATTCTCTATTGTTAGGGTTTACAAAGCTTATTGCTGTCCTTTGGTTTTTGTGTCATGTACCCTTTAAAGTCAGATTTGTCTCAATGACTCCAGCGGCTTATGTTCCAGACTGCAACTCAAATTCAGGGAGAATTAACTGAGAATTCAAATGACAAGTGATTGAAGCTCAGGGTCATGCTTGTGGACTTACCTGACCTCTCCAGTGACAGGATCCTGCTTTGTGAGCAATGAACAGAGTGTAACAAATTGAAAGAAGTACAAAAACATTGCTGTTCCACCTGTGAGGAATGTTGGGGAGCCTAGATGGTGGGAAGGGAGGAGGTAAAAAGTGGAGCTGATGCATCTCCTGAACTGACTAGGAAGGTAATGTTTTGAGAGGGCTAGAATACAAGAATGGGATTGTATAAGAGTCTTGGCACATCACATTTGGAATATTGTGAGCAGTTTTGAGTCCTGTATCTAAGGAAGTATAAGCTGGCCTTGGAAGGGGTTTGAAGGATATTCACAAGAATTATCCCAGGAGTTAAGTGCTTGTCAACGAGGAGCACTTGAGGACTCTGGGTCTGTACTAGGAATTTTGAAGGATGAAGAGGGATCTAATTGAAACTTACAAAATATTGAGAGGCCTAGATAGAGTGTGGAGAAGATGTTTCCACGAGTAGGAGAGACCAGAACCAGAGAAGGCACAACCTCAAAGTAAAGGAATGACCCTTTAGAACTGAGATGAGGAGGAATTTCTTCAGCCAGAGGATGGTGAATCTGTGGAACTCTTTGCTTTAGAAGGCTGTGGAAGCCAAGGCATTGAGCGTATTTAATATAGAGATGGATGGGTTCTTGATTAGTAAGGGGATCAAAGGTTACGGAGAGAATGCAGGAGAATGGTGTTGAGAATTGTATCAGCCATGATTGAATGATGGGGCAGACTCAATGGGCCAAATGGCCTATTTCTGCTGTCATATCTTATCGTCTTATGGTAGTGATTGAACAGTCAATCAGGATGTCAGAGAAGGAATATTTCTTTTGGAATGCTGTAAGGGAACGTAAATATGTTTTTGGTGGTGGTGGAAATGACAGAGGATCATCCATTGATTGCACAGGCTGATGTGCTCAGAAATGAAGACAAGAGGAACAATATCATGGTCCTGGGAGGGAGGGAGAGCAGATGTGTAGGAAATGGACAACAAAAATGCCTGAACAGTCACTGCCAGAACTCTGCCGGAGATTCTCGCTTGTAAATTAATTCTTTGTCAACCTTTTCAACTCCACGAGCTTTTGTGGAACATTTTATTAAGTGTAGGATTTTGTTGTAGTGGCAAAAATGTTGGATGTTGAATGGACATAGTCTTTCTAAATGATGGGTATCTGAATAATTGATTGATTGATTTATTGTCATCTGTAATGAAGTACAGTGAAAAGCTTTGTTTATTAGCGGTACAGGCAGGTCATAGTAAGCAAGAATGTATAGATAAAAAAGACTTAGACAGAGGCACACAGGTTACATTGCACAGAGTGTGCACTAGTGAGATCAGTGTTAGCAAGGTCAGCATTATTTGAGGCTATAGAGTCCACTCATCAGTCTAATAATGGCCGGGAAGAAACTGTTCCTGAAGCTGCTAATGCATGCGTTCAAGCTTCTGGTATGTACTGCCTAATGGATGAGATCGTAGGCCATTATTACCAGGGTCCGGTGGGCCTTTGTTGATGTTGGCAGACTTTCCATGGCAGTGAGCTGTGTAAATGGAATCCATGGATGGAAGATTGGCTTCTGTGATGGTCTGGGCTGTGCACACCACCTTCTGCAGTTTATTACGGTCCTGGACAGAGCTGTTGCCGTACCTGGCGGTAGTGCACCCAGACAGTATGCTCTCAGTGGTACATCTATAGAAGTCGGTGAGGGTCCTTATGGACATGCCACATTTCCTGAGCCGCCTGAGGAAGAAGAGGCATTATTGTGCCTTCTTGACCATCGTGTCCACATGGAAAATCCAGGACAGGTTGCCGGTTATCATCACTCCAAGGAGCTTGACGCTCTCCACCCTCTCAATCTGTGCTCTGCTGATGTAGATGGAGGAGTGTTCTCCTCCTTTCTTTCTGAAGTCAATGATCAGTTGTTTAGTTTTACCAACATTGAGAGAGAGGTTGTTGTCATTACACCACGTCACCAAGCCTGCTATCTCCCTTCTATATTTTGACTTATCATTGTTAGATATTCATTCTACTCCAGTGGTGTCATTAGCAAACTTGTAGATGGTGTTCATTCGGAATTTGGCAACTCAGTTGTGGGTGTACAGCAGGGGGCTGAGGACACATCTTTAGGGAGTTCCGGTGTTGAATGTTATTATGGAGGAGGTGCAGTTACCTATCCTAACTGATTGCAGTCTGTGGGTCAGAAAATTGAGGATCCAGTTGCAAAGGGTAGGGCCAAAACCAAAATCACTTGATACCAATCATTATTGAAGAGCCCAGTTTTTTTTAAAATGTCAATCCAACATTGATTACTTAGAAAATAATAACTAGTACATATATTTGTTGAATAAGGCACATCTATTAAATCTAAATAAAAAGTATGCCCATTGTTCATAATGGATTTAATTAATGTCCTTAATGCTGACAAAGACACGACGACCCTAAATATGACACAAATTGCCATTAACAAAGTGAAACAGTGCTTGCAGCTAGGGTCATCAAGCGGTCATGCAACAAACCTTAAATTAGGCAAATGAGTTTGTCAGTGAAGCATAATTGTTTCTGTGGCCTGACAGGTTGCTGAGAACTAGACTGTGATCAGAATCCCATGAAAGAACCCTGCATGCGATTGGTGACAGTCTCTTACTCCCTGCAGTTTATCCCAAGAGACCACAATAAGTGGTAATTTACAAATATTGATTTTTTTTTTCCCTTTAGGTTGCTGAAAGGCTCATGCTCGGTCTCTTGTTTCCTTCATTATTTACCAACTGATGATGGACAATTCCGTAATACTGCTGCACCCCACACTCTTAGAGGATAATCATTTAATTGTGCATCAGAGTTTCGCAATTCTAAGAGCTCGACTCATATTGTTGAGTTCTCTGGAAAGGTTTCGGTTGGTTCAACCTTCTAGGAGAGCAGTCTCTTTGTGGAAATATATAAGGGATTGTGTTTTGTCTTAGTGATTGAGATCACAGCAGTCTTGTACCTTTTGCTTCCGTCACAGTGTAGTTTTCATAGGACAATGGGAACTTTTTCAGAATTGTGTGTGCTTGCTCAAACTATTGTGACATTGGTCATCTTTTTATAGAGACCCTGTTATATGACCAATGTTGCCCTTTAAGGATTAAAGTTGTCTTTAACATTTATACCATTCTCTTGAGAAGAAACTATTTGCTTGTTCTCATTCAAAAATCAGTTGACTAATCACTTTTGTAAAATGTTTTGCATTTTCGCTCTCCCCATGCTACACATTTTGAGTTTAAAGTGAACTTCTCTGTAAATTATTTAGCTGAAGGAGAAAGATGCACAAGGTTTGCATTTTGCAGACAAGTGAGAAAATCAGTGAATTTTCCTAAATTGCCCAGCAAGGAGCATTGATAGCTTCCCCAGCAAATCAAAACTATCAGAATCAGGGGGTCAGGAACAGAAAAAATTATCTGTTTTCTCCTGAGCCAGGGGGAACAGGAGTGCCCCTCGCTTCATTCACATGCATTTGTGGCCTCTTCTCAGAAACTAACTGTGGATGTAAACTGAAGAGTTTAGAGTGTATTCAGTCTTACATACTCACATTGTATTTAGAGTGAACGATCTCCCAACAGGTCAAATGTTTCATTGTACATTTGTTTCTTTTTCCTTTCATTCTTTTTCCACAGGAATCCCCTTTCCCAAGAACTTCCTTCAGATCTGCAAGAAGATTCTGTGTCGACTCTTTCGAGTCTTCGTCCATGTTTACATTCATCACTTCGATCGGCTTGGCACCATGGGAGCAGAGGCACATGTTAATACGTGCTATAAGCACTTTTATTACTTTGTAACAGAATTTAACCTTGTAGACCGCAAGGAATTAGAACCTTTGGTATGTACTGCTCTCAAGCATCTTTTGCATGATCCATTATTAGTTTATTAAGCATTAATTCATATCTAAAGAAGGTAAAAATAACTTATGTCGATCAGGTTGCTTGTGCTTACCACCATTAAGCCTCCTCTGATTGAGATACCATCCTTCAAAACAGCTGTAACATCCCAATGGAAGGGTTGAGAAGAACATACAAAAACGTTCACCTTGCTAGATTAAACGTGGATGTATTCAAAAATGAAAACATTCCACGACTACAATTTTTAACTGATAGAAATGTAAATTAAATGGCCAGATTTTATTGCATGGAAACTGATTGGGATAACTAAGTGAACTCAAGCATTTTGGAATATTCTCAAGATGTGATCTGTATACCTTTTCATTTTCTCTACCTCTTTTCAATTCTATCCTTCTTTTGTTTCAAGAATTTTTGGTCTTATTTAATAATAGGTAAGTGTCACTTTTGATGTAATCAAATCACTACATTTAGCATTGCAAGATATTGGTGAATGTGATGTACAAAGAACAGTACAGCTCAGGAGCAGACTCTTAGGCTCTCCAAGCCTGCGCCGACACATTTTGCCTTTCCATTCTAAAACTGTCTTCACTTAGAGGATCCATATTCCTCACTGCCTTCCTAGTCATGTATTCATCGAGGTGCTTTTTGAATGCTGCTATTACATCTGCTTCCATCAGTCTGCTTCTCCTCTGTCAGCGTGCTCCAGGCACTCACCACCCTTTGTGTGAAAAAAACCTGCCTTGCACGTCTCTTTTAAACTTCCCCCACCCTGCATCTTGAACCTGTGTCCCCTAGTACTCTACCCTGGGAAAAAGCCTCATACTTTCCATAATGTAGTTAATATACTGAATGCCCCCCTTTTGCTTCACAAAGTTGTTTTCTGACATCCAGTTCTGGGTGAACCATCACTTCTCAACTAGGAAGATTAAACTAATTTTATCCACTCAAAACACAGCACCTTCAGTGTCAGTTTCATTTACTTCCTTGGCTTGCATTCAACAACTAAGATCCTTCTTATTCTGCTCACCCTGAACTGACCTTCCAGCCTCCTATTCATTCCATCTAAGTTTGCCTTTTTTCATCCCCACAACATTGCAATACTTCTAACATCTGCTGTTGAACCCTTTGTCCACTATCATCTCCAAACTAAACAATTCCAAGGCTCTCCACATCAGTCTGTATTTCTGCCCTCCCTTTCTTCTTTTAAGACCTACCTTAAACTCAGCTCTTACAGCAAACCTTTTATTTACCTCATCTCTTCTTCACATGATCAGGATCCATTTGCCTCAAGTTATTTTGAAGGACATTGAGTTGTTTTAATCTGGTTTCAAGTTGATATATTAAGAATGTTTGAAAGAATGAAGGGCCTGAGCCACAAATGTTTGCTGGAAATTTTAATATTAAATGATTGGGTGTTCCATCTATTCCCTAAAATCAATAATGTTCTAAATTAAAAGTAGTTACTCCTTATTCTCGTTGCTTTATTTCATTGGACCAGAAGGAAGCCATTTAGCCCCAAAGCTTGTACCACAATTCACTGAGACCAAAACTGATTTGCAGTCTAACCTTAGCTGTTTTTTGAAAGTGAGTTAGCCAAAGACACAGGAAGAACCTGGGATTCTGTATTCAATCTTTGGGAAATGACAGGCCTCTACTTGTTAACTTCTTGCAACAGAAATGCAAAAACTAACAATTCAATATCTATAGAATTTGAGTACCTGTTTGTGCTCCTGGCTGATAAGCAATAAAACTGGAGATTTGCATCAGAGTTAAATATTCTTAATGTATAATAACATCTGAACTTCATGTGTTAGTGTTACTTTCTAATTGTGATTGTGGTCCCAAACTTGCCCTCCTCACCCCCTGCACTGTGCAGTCTATTTTTATAAATATACAGTATAACTGGACCCAACAATGTTAAACTTAAGGAACAATGCAACAACATTTAAAAGTTTAAACAAAATGCAAAATGAAACGCAAGGTCTTTGGGTTTCTGAAAAGAAACATGGCAGCATTTGGCTGCTATGATTTATTTAACAAAGTGAAATTGGGTGATTTAAGACAGGTGATTGCACTCAGTGATTTCAGCCAATTTCTGTCAAATTCACCAATGATTCAGTCCTGTCCATCAGTAGATATTTGCTGAATGTAAGTGATTGTTTTCTCAAGTAAGTTAATCAATGCAAGTCAGAGAAACACCCAAGTAAAGCAAATAAGAAGCATATGATACTGAATTGCTCTGATATCATGTGTATAGTCTAGGTAGTTTGCATCTGTACATCACAATCATTTCTTCATTATAGAGATTAGAATGAAGCAGAACAAATAAGATTCCTCTACATGGTACATCTTTCAAATTATTGATTCCCTTCTCATTTGGCTACTGGATTAAGTGTTGAAGGAGCTGATTTGATGGACAAAGATAGTGTATATATCAGGCTGAAGTTTCCAAATTTTGTCTCTATGTCTTGGCCTTTTCTTAATGTCTAATGTAGGGCTGACTGTTTTTCTTTGGCTAAATGTCAATCTTGTCAAGATTCCCAGAGGGTTTCTGTCCATGAGGCCTAGCAAATTTTCTTGCCATGTCTTACGATACTCACCTCACTAACTACCTACGGACAATTCTGGTACCATTCTACCACTCACCCTATCCTGCCACTGTCAGGATATTCTTGAAAGGACTGGTGCCCCTGGTGTTGACACCATCTTTAAGTTGCTATCGCACACCCAGACAAGCACTTGTGGGCGGCACGGTGGCACAGTGGTTAGCATTGCTGCCTCACAGCGCTAGAGACCCAGGTTCAATTCCCGCCTTAGGCGACTGACTGTGTGGAGTTTGCACGTTCTCCCCGTGTCTGCGTGGGTTTCCTCCGGGTGCTCCGGTTTCATCCCACCATCACAAAGATGTGCAGGGTCAGGTGAATTGGCCATACTAAATTGCCTGTAGTGTTAGGTAAGGGGTAAATGTAGGGGTATGGGTGGGTTTCGCTTCGGCGGGTCGGTGTGGACTTGTTGGGCCGAAGGGCCTGTTTCACACTGTAATCTAATCTAAATCACTTATTTTGGAGCTGCCCTGGATGGCTCCTGATATTTGCTCTAGACTTTGCAGACAAGAGGAAATTGGTACTCTATTTTGTGAACAGGGATCTAGAGCCACCCATATCAGTGTGCTGTCAGCTATCTGGAGGAATGCACAGTGGTGTAGGAATGCTTGACTCCACCAGTGTAGGTGGCACCATCTTTATTGTGTTACCTCACAGTTGCTTTATCTCTACTGTACTCACCTCCCACCAAAGCTCATGCTCTATCACTCTCACGGTTGTATGCAATACCTTCCCTCAGTTGCTCTTACTCTCTCCAACTCTCACACTACCAACCCTACATAGCCTGTTTTCCACCCAATCACTCACTTGGGGCACCTCCCCATCTTTATCCCTACACTAACAGTAACAACTGTGCCACTCACTTTGATCTCTTTTAATACCTGTGTCCCCTTCCCTCTCCTAGAAGAATACACCCCGCAATAGGGCAGGAAGAGTCAAGATAGCTAGTGGGCGGTTCAATATTTGGCTCTTCATCCCTTACAAGGAGAAGACTTGACCCTGAAAGACCTGAGCAATTACCTGACTGTGTCCAAACCTCTGGGATGGTATCGGAGGCTGCCTTTAACTTAGTGCACCAGGATCCCTGACTGAAGACTTGTCTCCCTTGATTTGATTAAGGACCACTGACAACCATGACAAGCTTCCTAACTTTGTGATTTTTTAAACTTCATTATTTATTTCTGAGACTTGGATGTCGCTGGCTGGCCAGAATTGATAGCCCTTCCATATTTGTCCTTGAGAAAGTGGTGGTGAGCTGTCTTTTTGAATCACTGCAGTCCACTTACTATGGGTTGACCCACAATTAGGGTAGGGAGGGAATTCTAGAATTTTGACCCAATGACTGTGAAGGAACAGCGGTATATTTTGAAGTCAGGGCGATGAGTGGCTTGGAGGGAAACTTACAGGTGGTGGAGTTCCCAAATACTTGCTGCCCTTGTACTTTTAGATGGAAGTAGTTGTGGGTTTGGAAGGTGTTGTCCAAGGAATTTGGTGAATTTCTGCAGTGCATCTTGTAGATGGTGCACACTGCTGTTACTGAGAGCCGGTGATGGAGGGATTGAATGTTTGTAGATGTGATGTCATTCAAGCGGGTTGCTTTGTCCTGGATGGTTTCAAGCTTCTTGAGTGTTGTTGGAGTGTTGCTCATCCAGGCAAGTGGAAAGTATTTCATCACGCTCCTGACTTGTGCCTTGTAGATGGTGGCTGGACTTTGGGGTGTCAGGAGGTGAGTTTCTTGCTGCAGTATCCCTAGTCTCTGACCTGCTCTTATGGCCACTGTGTTTATGTGGTGAATCCAGTTGAGTCTCTGGTCAATGGTAACCCCAAGGATGTTAACAGAGGGGGATTAATTCTTGATGAAGAGCTTATGCCCAAAACATTGATTCAGCTGCTCCTCAGATGCTGCCTGACCTGCTGTGCTTTTCCAACACCACACGCTCAACTCTGATCTCCAGCATCTGCAGTCCTCACTTTCTCCTAGTGGGGGATTCAGTGAAGGTAATACCGTTGAATATCAAGGGGTGGTGGTTATTGTGTCTCTTGTGCTAAATGGCATGGAAATACAGTGGTACAGTGAGCTTGGTATCTCTGACTGAGGAATAAAGTACAAACAGGCAAGGACAGACAAAGCAGGGTGAGATGGTTATGAACATTAGGAATGGGTGGGCTCAATTTGAATGAATGTTGAGAGAGCAAACAAAGAGTCCTGAAATGGAGCTGGAAACAGTCCACAAGCTGCGTGCGGGTCCCTGACTGCAAAGTGTCCTTGCAGCAGCATTGCAATATTAGTTGCTAATACATCCTGAAGTGCAGCGATAAAGAAGCTCCTTTTGTATGGATAAGAGGTGTGCCATCAGGGCCTGTAGAGGCTGGCAAATGTCTGGACATGAGGTTCATTTGGTCAGTGCCTATGGAGTGGGCCTTAAGTTGTTGGTCCCTGTGTCCAACATGGAAATCCTTAGAATCAAACAAATAGAGTTACCAGATACCCACTCTGACTTCCATGTCGAGAATTGTTCGTGTCTAGTTTGCTTGCAGTGGATGGTAGAATAGAAAGCTACATACTAATGAGGCAAGATTTGCACTTTATAAGGTTATTAACCAGCAACAATTGGCAACTTACCGTTGCCAATCAAGAAGCTCCTCACAACATCCAGAGCTTCATTGACAAATTTAACAAGCTAGTCCTGACATCAAGAAAGCCTTCTTCAGACTCTGCCAGACTTTCTGTCATAGTCTGTTTCAATCAGTCCCCCTTGATATTTTGCCTGTTGAGAAGAATGTACTGACTCTCTGACAGTGCAACACTCTCTCAGTGCTGACCCTCCAGTAGTGTAGCACCCTCTCAGTGCTGACCCTCCAGTAGTGCAGCATCCTCTCAGTGCTGACCCTCCAGTAGTGCAGCACCCTCTCAGTGCTGACACTCTTTTGTAATGAAACTCTGATTGAGGTTAAACCATAAAGATATTGTTCTCTTATTATATTATTCTAGTCTTCTTTACTACCTTGGCCAGTTTTTAGATTAGATTAGATTCCCTACAGTGTGGAAACAGGCCCTTCGGCCCAACAAGTCCACACCGATCCTCCGAAGAGTAATCCACCCAGACCCTTTTCCCTCTGACTAATGCACCTAACACTATGGGACAATTTAACATGGCCAATTCACCTGACCTACACATCTTTGGACTGTGGAGTACCCAGAGGAAACCCATGCAGACACAGGGAGAATGTGCAAACTTCACACAGGCAGTCACCCAAGGCTGGAATCGAACCTGGGACCCTGGTGCTGTGAAGCAGCAGTGCTAACCACTGAGCCATCATGCTGCCCAGTTCTGCTATTGTATGGCAAATAAGAGCTCATTAGTAGGATTCAGGTTGAACTGCAAGGTGTTTCAGTATATATTATAACTGTTATTTCAATTTCTGAATAATTTGGTTGGATTAATCTCCATTTAACTTGACACCTCTCTTTGCCTTTGAATAAGAATTCACTTGTAGAGAATCACAGGAATAGAATTTATGTTTTATTATTAAAAGATTAAACATCTCATAAAATTGCTTTCAAAAACCTACTCTCCTGTGAGATCAACTCTTACCCTGCTACATAAAGCATAACTTCTAATTATTATGGTTAATACAGATTCTAATCACCGTCAGCATTGCGTTTTCCAATATTACCATCATTGAATTCCCTAGATCAACATCCGGGGGGCTGACAGTTGACCACGAACTTATCTATCCTATCGTCCCATTCCTATTCACAATAGCACATGGCACTAGGAGTAATCCAGCGATTACTACTCTGAGGTTCTGCTTTTTAACTCCCTGCCAAACTCCCTATATTCAGTCTGCAGGACCTCATCCTTTTTTCTACCTTTGTTGTTGGTACCAATTTGTACAATAACCTGAGCCCACGCACACTCCCCTTTGAGAATTTGCTTAAAGTTCTAAATTGGAGTAAGGCCAATTTTGATGGTATTATTTGCTGGGATCAAATGTCAAAAATTGTTCGTGTAGGCTGTTAGCAGATAAAAAGATGATTGGCAAGTGGGATGCTTTCAAAAGTGAGATAACGGGAGTTCAGAGACAGTATGTTCCTGTTGGAGTGAAGGGCAAAGCTGGTAGGAGTAGGGAACACTGGATGCCCATTACTCGCAAGACAAAGCTTTTCGCTGTGCCTCGGTATATGTGACAATAAATTCAATTCAATTCAACTCAATTCAATTCAATATTGAGACTCCGGTCATGAAAAGAAAGGAGGCATATGTTAGGAATGGAGAGGTGGGATCAAGTCAATCTCTTGAGGGGCGTAGGGGGAGTAGAGTACACTTAAGATCGGGGAGACTTGCAGGAGCAATATGGTTGTCATTGTCGGGGATTTTAATTTTCCTAACAAAGTGTCTGGGACTGCCAGAGTGTTAAGAACTTAGATGGGATGGAATTTGTTAAGTGTGTTCAGGGAAATTTCTTCAAGCAGCATACAGAGGGTCCTACTCTGGAATCAGCAAAACTTGACCTACACTTGGGAAATAGAGCAGGACAGGTGTTGAAGGTGATAGTGGGGAAGCACTTTGAGACCAGTGACCATAGTTCTATTAATTTTAAAATAGTTGTGGTTCAAGTTTTAAATTGGGGCAAGGCGAATTTTGATGAAATAAGACAGGAGCTTGCAGGGGTTAATTGGAGTAGTATGTTTGCAGGCAAAGGGGCTTCTGGCAAGTGGGAGGTCTTTAAAAGTGAGATAGCTAGAGTTCAAGGTCTATGTGTTCCTGTGAGGGTGAAAGGCAAGGTTGACAGGAATAGGGAACCCTGGATGATAAGAGATATTGAGGCTTTGACCATAAAAATGGATGTATTGCTCAGGTAACAGGCAGTTGGGATCAAGGGAATCCCTGGAGGGATATAGAGGATACAGGAGTTCACTGAAGAAGGAAATCAGAAGGGGGAAAAGGAGGCACAAGATAATCTTGGCTGAGAAGATTAGGGTGAATCAAAAGAGGTTCTTTAAGTATATTAACAGAAAAAGAATAATTCGAGAGAGAATAGGACCCCTTAGGACC
Source organism: Chiloscyllium plagiosum (assembly GCF_037043375.1). Classification (NCBI taxonomy): domain Eukaryota; kingdom Metazoa; phylum Chordata; class Chondrichthyes; order Orectolobiformes; family Hemiscylliidae; genus Chiloscyllium; species Chiloscyllium plagiosum. Next base: position 28,776,268 of record NW_028270140.1, read on the forward strand.
AAAGGGGACCTGTACACATAAGAACTGCAAGAAATGGGTGAGGTTCTCTGTGTTTACCATGGAGAAAGACATGAAGACTTGGGAACTTGAGGAAATTAGTGGTCATATCTTGGGGACAGTTCATATCACAGTAGAGGTGTTGGACGTCTTAGAATGTATGAAGGTGGATAAATGTCCTAGTCCTGACTAGATCTCTCCAAGAACACCATAAGAGGTGACAGAAGAATTTGCAGGGGCCCTGGCTGATATTTTTGCATCAACATTAGCCAGGGGTGAGGTCCCGGGAGACTCGAGGGCAGCGAATGTTGTGCTCTTATTCAAGAAGGGATGCAAAGAAAAACCTGGGAATTATAACATCTGTGGTAGGTAAGTTACTTGAGAAGATGCTGAGAGATAATATATGTATGCATTTGGAAAGACGGTGTTTGATTAGGAATAATCAGCATGGCTTTGTACGTGGGCGATCATGCCTCACAAATTTGTTGGAGTTCTCTGATGAAATGACCAGGAAGGTTAATGAAGGCAGGGGCAGTAGATGTGGTCTATATGGATTTCAGTAAGGCCGTTGATAAGGTTCCACATGGTGGGCCGCTCTGGAAGGTTAGATCGCATGGAATCTGAAGAAGCTGATAAATTGGATACAAAATTAGCTTGATGGTAGGAAGAAGAGGGTAATAGTAGAAGAATGCTCGTGGTATTGGAGGCCTGTGACTAGTTGAGTGCCTCAGAGTTCAGTGCTGGGCCCATTGCTGTTTGTTAACTATATCAATGATTTGGGTGAGAATACAAGGCATGATATGTTTGCAGATGACACTAAAATACGAGGTATCATGGACAGTGAAGAAGATTATTAAAATTTGCAGCAGGACCTCGATCACCTGGGGAAGTGGGCCGAGAAATGGCAAATGGAGTTTAATATAGATAAGTGTGAGGTCTTGCATTTTGGAAAGTCAAATCATGGTAGGAGTTTCATAGTGAATGGTAGGGCCTTCAGAGGTGTAATGGATCAGAGGGACCTTGGAGTTCAGGTGCACGGTTCTCTGAAAGTGGAGTCACAGGTAGACAGGGCAGTGAAGAAGGCTTTTGGCACACTTCATCAGTCAGGGCACTGAGTATAGAAGTTGGGAGGTTACGTTGTAGTTGTACAGGATGTTGGTGAGGCTGCACTTGGAGTATTGTGATCAGTTTTAGTCACCTTGCTAGAGGAAGGATGTTATTAAACTGGAAAGAGTGCAGAAAAAATTTACAAGAATGTAGCCAAGTCTCAAGGGTCTGAGTTATAGGGAGAGGTTGGACGAGCTAGGACTTTTTTCTTCTGAGTGTGGGAGACTGACAGGGGAACTTATAGAAGTGTATAATATCCTGAGAATCACGGATAGGGTGAATGCACTTAGTCTTTTTCCTAGTATTGGGGAGTCGAGGACTAAAGGGCATTAGTTTAAGGTTTGAGGGGAAAGAATAAAAGGGAACCTGAGGGCAACTTTTTTTACACAGAGGGCGGTACGCATGTGGAATGAGCTGCCAGCAGAAGTGGTTGAGTTGGGTACATTAACAACATTTAAAGGGCATTTAGACAAACACATGGATAGAAAAGGTTTAGAAGGATATGGGCCAAGTGCAGAGAAATGGGGTAAGTGTTGATGGACATTTTGGTCGGCATAGGCAGTTTGGCCAAAGGGCTTGTCTCCGTGCTGTAGGACTCAAAAGGTAAAAATAAACTCAAAGAAAGATGGAAATCAGGAGGGTACAAAGGGGATATAAGATAGCTTTGGCTTTTAGTGTTAGGGAGAATCCAAAGAGATTCTACATCTATATTTAGGGCAAAAGAGTAAGTAGGAAGAGAATAGGCCTTCTTAAAGATCAACGAGGCCATCTGTATGTGGAACTACAGGAGATGGGTGAGATACTAAACAAATATTTCGCATCAGTATCTACTGTGGAGAAAGACATGGAGGCGAGGAAACATGGGGGAATAAGTAGTAATGTCTTAAAAGATCCACATTATAAAAGAGGAGGTGCTAGAGGTCTTAAAACACATTCAGATAGATACTTCCCTGAGATCTGATCATTATATCCCTGACATTGTGGAAAGCTAGGGAAGAAATTGCCGGGCCCCTAAGAGAGATATTTGTATCATCACAGCCATGGTGTGCCACTATTTAAGAAAGGCTGCAAAGGAAAAGCCAGGGAACTATGGACCAACACGTTGAGGTACATAGTTCCTTGAAAGTGGCATCAGAGGTAGACAAAGTGGTGAAGAATCATTTGGCATGCTTGCCTTCACTTCAGAGTGTAGGAGATGAGATGCCATATTGCAGCAGTTTTGAAGTACTGTGTACAATTCTGGTCGCCCTGCTGTAGGAAGGATGTTATTAAACTGGAAAGGATGCAGAAAGGATTTACGAGGATGTTACAGATTGGAAGATTTGAGTAATAAGTAGTTGCTGGATAAGTGGGATTTTTTTCCCTGGACCATAGGAGGCTAAGGGGTTATATAGGTTTATAAAATCACGAGAGGCATAGCTAAGGTGAACAGCCAAGGTCAATAACCAATGGTATAGAAGTCCAAAACTAGAGGTTTAAAGTGAAGGAGGAAAGATTTAAATGGGACCTGAAAAGCAACTCCTTCATACAGAGGATGATGCATATATGGGGATGAACTGCCAGAGGAAGTGGTAGAGGAGAATATAATTACAATATTTAAAAGACATTTGGACAGGTACGTGGATAGGAAAGATTTAGAGTGATCTGGACCATATGCAAGCAAATGCAACGGATTCAGTTTGGGAAATTGGATCAGCATGGATGAGTTGGACTGAAGGGTCTGTTTCTGTGCTGTTTGACTCTATGACTCTATATCCTGTCATCTGTTTTCATGTTAGATTCCAATCAGAAAACTGTTAGTTGTTTGTGTCACGTGGGAGCCCATATCAAATATCATGGAATATTCCATATTGCTACCTCAATAATGGCTTATTTATTTCTACTGCACCACCCATGATGCCTGCTATATATCAGTTAATTCTATCAAATTAAATTTGAAGTAGCTAGCATTTAGCAGTGATTGATGCAGCAGTAATTCAGTCTCATTGTTTTTGTTGATCATAAAACGTGAACTTTGCTTTCTCCTGTTATGATGATGTTAAATGGTCATTAACAGCCAAATGATTCAGTTACAGGCTGGTAGCTCACTAGGATTATATCCATTCAGGTTCCACATCACAAAATCTCTGTTAACTTGATGTATTTGAACCCTGGATTATACTTCTGCCTTCCTATTGACTCTCTGCTCTGTTATTTAATTATTGAATGACAGATATTAAACACAATAATGAGCCCAATTTTAACTATTTGCATGTGATTGGGATTGGAGTGAGTTAAAATTTTATCTCAAGCTTTGGCTTGACCATTTGTGAATCCTTCCAAGAAGGAAAATCATAAATAAAACTGCCCTTAATGTTAACACTTGGGATTTTCAATTTTTAGTTATGTGTGAATTGTCAATAATAATGTGGAAACATTCCATACCCTTACCAAAACATGATGGGGAGGTGCCAATGTGGATTGGGGTGGTCAAAGTTAAAAATCATACAACACCAGGTTATAGTCCAACAGGTTTTTTTGGAAGTACTAGCTTTCAGACTGCTGCTCCTTCATCAGATAGCTAGTAGGTAGCTACCTGATGAAGGAGCAACGCTCCAAAAGCTAGTACTTCCAAATATACCTGTTGGACTATAACTTGGTGTTCTGTGATTTTTAACTTTGCTCACCAAAACAGGCAGCAAAGTTGGGGGAGGGAGGGTAACCAAATATCAGTGACAAGCTGACCAAGGCTATACTCGGGGGAGGTGAACACTGACAATAGGCTTCTGAACTTGCTGCCTTCTCACACTCTCGACTAGAGGAACTCAGACTAGAAGAGGGAGTGGAGGAAAGTAAAATTAAAGGTTGCATTTGCTGACACCAGCTATTGCTCATTATGATGCAATTTAGATCACATATACACATACAGATAGGTTCATGGGGTCACGGTCGAAAGGTAGGGAGATGTCAGATCTCAGGAAGAGGGGGAAGGAGTAGAGATCAGTACCTGGGACCCTGTTTGGTGGAGGTGAGTTTGGGGTGTGGAGATCAGGACTGGGATGGAGTGTGAGGTGATTTTATGATGTTCCCATGCTTTTGACCCTCTAGGTAGTACTATTGTTGGGTTTTGAAGAGGCTTTTGAAGAAGGTTTGACAAGTTAGAAAGTTGGGATGTCAGTTCCCAACCTTTCATCTGCTCTTTATATGCCTGCAGAGATTTTCCTGCACATCCAAACGCCTCATCTACGGTGTCTGTTGTTCTCAATGTGGTCTCCTCTACATTGGGGAGACAGGACACCAACTCATAGAACATTTCAGAGAACATCTCTGGAACACACACACCAAACAACCCCACCATCCTATGGCCAACCATTTCAACTCCCTCTTCCACTCCACCAAGGACATGCAAGTCCTGGACCTCCTCCACCACCAAATCCTAGCCACCTGATGCCTGAGGAAGAATGCCTTATCTTCCACCTTGGGACCCTCCAACCACATGGGATCAATGTTGATTTCACCAATTTCTTCATCTCCCCTCTCTCCACCTCATCCCAGATCCAAACCTCCAACTCGACACCACCCTCTTGAACTGTCCTACCTGTCCATCTTCCTTCCCACCTATCCGCTCCATGCTCCATTCTGACCTATCACCATCACCCCCATCTGCATCTACCTATCACCTTCCCAGATACCTTCCCCCAGCCCCACCCACCCCACCCCTACCTGCTATTTATCTTTCAGTCCTCTTTCCCCCCCACACATTTCTGATGAAGGGCTTATGCCCAAAACATGAACTGTCCTGCTCCTTGGATGCTGCCTGACCCGCTGTGCTTTTCCAGTGCGACAGTTTTTGACTCTAATCTCCAGCATCTGCAGTTCTCACTTTCTCCTGATTAAATGTTTGGTCAATAATTATAATGAGGATGTTGACTGGGAGATTCAATGTTGGTAATGTAATTGAAGTTCAAAAAGTGATGGTTAGAATATCTCTCGTTAGGTATGGCTTTTGCCTGGTACTTACGTGACACAGATGTTAATTGCCACTTATCAAACCACGCCTGAATGTTGTTCAGTTCTTGTTGCATGTGGACATGGATACCTTCAGCATCTGAGGTTTGCAAATGGTGCCAAACATTGTTCAAGCATCAGAAAGTATTCTCTACTTTGATCTTATATGGAGGAAACGTTATTGATGAATCAGCTGAAGATGTCTGGGCCTAGGGCACCATTCTAAGGAATTCCCATGGCAATGTCATGGGGCTAAAATGATTTGCATGTGATATCTTGTCAAATACAAGACCCATATCTCCTGACTCTCTAGTTTGAATTGTATCTGGCCCTGTAGAGTCATAGAGATGTACAACATAGAAACAGACCCTTCGGTCCAACCCATCCTTGCCCATCCAACCCAATCCCAATCTAGTCCCACCTGCCAGCACCCAGCCCATATCCCTCCAAATCCTTCCTATTCATATACCCATCCAAATGCCTCTTAAATGTTGCAATTGTACCAGCCTCCACCACCTCCTCTGGCAGCTCATTCCATACACGTACCACCCTCTGTGGTTGGAAGACAGATGGGGCTAATAAGATAACAGAAAACCTTTTTTTTTGTAAATATATTTATTCGCAATTTTTTTAACTTTACAAATATATCAAATTTTTGAAAAATATAATCAATAACAAATAAGTATAATAAAAATAAAAAAAACACAAATTACATACAACAACTGTCTACTAACTACTAACCTACACTACAATACAAAACAAACCCTAACACTATGCAAATCAACACCAATAAATAAGTAAATAACTAATAGACCAAAAAAAAAGCAAAAAACACCCCCAAAAAATCACAAAATACAGAACAGCTATGCTCGGTGCAAAGCTCCCAAACAAAGGAACAGGAGCATTGTTTAGAAAAACATATTAACTCAAGAGACCCCCCTCCAGGACCCAGGGCTTGACAAACCCAACCATCCTGGTTAAACAAACACCCTAATTAAGATAACTGACAATTCTATCTCCAAATACCTCAAGTAGGGCTGCTATGTCTAATAAAAATGGTCTGCTGTGTGGTGCACCATGATTGTAAAAGAATCCAAGGGAATGTGCTCCATAAGTAATTTCTGCCATCCCAGCAAGCCCAGCGGGTTCTCAGACACCCAGTTCATCCGAATATTCTTCCGTGCACAGTGTGCAAGAATATTAAATAGTTTCTTCCCATGCCCGTCTAAAGATGGTAAATTCGGTAGACCTAAGAGGAGAGATATCGGGTCTACTTGACTTCAGTCCTCAATACCCTCCCTGTCTCCCCCACCACAGCGCTCCAATAAACACGGAGCCTGTGGCATGTCCAGAAGCAATAGGTAAGATTGCCTACACATATTTTACATTTGGGGCACACTGAAGATGTCCCTTTTTTTAAACGTCACCAGACGGTCTGGTGCCAGATGAGCCCTGTGTAGAACCTTTAACTGCGTAGCGCATGTCCTATTACAGATTGAGATCTTTCAAACATTCTCCCATATGTTTTCCCATGTTTCAGAAAGATCTCCTAACTCTTGCTCCCAGACCTCACATAACCGGTTAATATCCTGCCAGGCCCTGCCATCCAGCAGGTGATAGATGGCACTAACTGAAGGGTGCTTGTGGAATGTAGCAACAACCTCACTGTATCGGGCTTATAGGGCTTAGTGAGAAGCGTAGTCTTCTTCTGGATGAAATCCCTAACCTGAAGAAAATGGAAAAGATCTCTGCTGGGCAGCCCGTATTTGCCACTCAGTTGCTCAAAAGGCATTATAACCTCCCCCCTCAAACAAATCTCCCAAACTAGAATCTCCTCTCGCTGCCATCGTTTGAACCCTAAGTCCATCATCCCTGGTCGAAACCCTGGCGTGCCAACTATAGGTGTAAGTGGCGAAGTCTTGGATAAACAGCCCTCACTCTGATGCATCGCCCTCCATGCCTTGACTGTATTGATGACAATGGGATTATGGCAGTGGTCCATAACTGTCCTCATCTATGAACAACAGATTAATAAGAGGGCACTTTGCCTGGGAGGCCTCAATATCCAGCCATATTGAGTTTGGATCGTTACCAATCCAATCACAGACAAAGGACAGCAGGGAACTTAATTGGTACCTCCTGATGTCTGGGAAATCAACTCCTCCCCCTCCTTGAGGCAACTGCAATTTAGTAAGTTTGATGAGGGGCGGCCCACAATGCCAGACAAAGGAACCAAACCATCTCACAAGCTTTCGCAGCATTGACTTGGGAAACATTATAGGGAACATACACATGGGATAAAGCAAACGAAGAAGAACATTCATCTTAATGAGAGATATTCGGCCCAGCCACAAAATTGGAAGAGCCTCCCATCTCTGGAGATCTCACCTAATATTGTCGAGTAAGTAAGCAAAGTTAGTCCGAAATAACAGATCAAACTTGGGGATAATAAAAATGCCTAGGTATTGGACCACTTAAAAGGGAACTTAGGGCTACCTTCAACTTCTGGCATATCCTTAAAGTTCTCCAAAGGCATAGCCTCCGATTTTGCAAGGTTAATCTTATATCCTGAAATAGTCCCAAATGAATTGATACATTGTATCAAATGGGGCACGGAGGTCATCGGGTGCGATAAAAACAGGAGAACATCATCTGCATACAGTGTAATTTTGTGTGCCCTTGATCCCACTTCCGGAGCGGTTATGTGGACATTTTGATGAATGGCCTCTGCCAGCGGCTCTGTCACCAATCTAAACAACAACAGTGAGAGGGGGCAGCCTGGCCGACTACCCTGACCAATCCTAAAATTCCCAGACTTCACCCCGTTGGTGATGACCACATCCAGAGGGTGACGATATAAAACCTCCACCCACCTAACAAAGACTCCACCCAACCCAAACTGTTCTAAGACATAAAAATTATACGGCCATTCCACCCGGTCAAATGCTTTCTCTGCATCTAAGGAAATCACCAACCCCTGACTCGATCGTTGCTGACAAATTTGGACCATATTCAGCAACCATCTAATATTATTAGAGGACCTACAGCCCCTTATAAAGCCTGTCTGATCCTCTTTAACAATTTGGGGCAACACCTTTTCCAATCTCAGCGCCAGGATCTTGGACAGAATCTTGAAATCAGAATTTAATAGAGAGATGGGTCTGTATGAGGCACAATCCTCAGGAACCTTCCCCTTTTTAAGAATTAAGGAAATATTTGCTTCTTTCAAAGATGGTGGTAGGCAATCATGCATATAGGAATGATTGGACATCTCCAACAACGGCCCTGACAGAAACCCTATAAATTCCTTATAAAGCTCACCTGGGAGACCATCAGGGCCAGGCGCTTTCCCAGTCTGAAGTTGCCTAGCTGCCTCCTGTATTTCCTGAACTGTCAACGGGGCATGACCCTGGGAGGTCCAGGTTCTTTAAAAAGGCCTCCATTTCAGCCCACCGGTCCTCACAACCTTCAGACCAATACAATTCAGAGTAAAAGCCCTGAAAAGCCTCGCTAATCTTTTTAGTATCGTATGTAAGGACCCCAGTGCTGTCTCTGATTGCAGTAATGGATTGGGGAGCACGCTCTTTCCTAGTCAGGTATGCTAAATACTTCCCTGGCTTATCCCCATATTCGAACAGCCTTTTGTCTAGTAAAAGCAAGTTCTTTCTTTGCATTTCTGTCAGTATTGAATTCAAATCAGCCCAGAGGGCTATGATCCGCTGTAGCATAGTCACCGAAAGCCGCGCAAAATGTTCCACCTCGGCGGCTTTCGACCGCATCTCAAGTAGACGCTGCTGTTCCTCCTTCTGTCGTTTCTGGCTAGCTGAATAGGAAATAGCTAATCCTCAATCAAAGGCCTTAGCAGCCGCCCATAGCATAAATGAACTACTAGCCATGCCTGAGTTGATAGTCAAGAATTCTTGAAACTCCTTCAAAAAGCATTCCACAAATTTGGAATCCTTAAGGAGAAAAGGGTCCAAATGCCAGTGCTGCAAACCTAGCCCTCCAGCCTTGGCCTTAACCTCCAAATATACCACTGTGTGATCAGAGATAGCTGTATTCCTAATTTTACAACCAATAATCAAATCCAGAACAGCAGAGGGAGCCAGAGAGGTCAATCCTCGTGTGACATTTATGTGGGTTTGAAAAAAAGGTGAAGTCCCAGCCGATAGGGTGAAGACATTTCCAAATATCCATCAGCCCCAATCCTCGCATAAGTCAACCATCTGCTTGGACTGTGAAGAAATAGTTGGGGGCCCACAAGGCGTCCTGTTCACTGTTGGATCCAAAAGACAATTAAAATCCCCCCCTATAATAATGTGCCATTTTCCAAAAGCACTCAACATAGGGAAAGCATTAATCAAAAATTTGAGGGGATGCGCCAGAGGACAGTAGACATTTAACATGCCATATTCCTCCCCATGTATCAGGGCTTTAGGTATCACAAACCATCCCTGTTCATCTTTCACTTGCTCTAATAATGTGAATGGAAGATTTTTCTGAATAAGTACCACCAATCCCCTACTTTTACTAGTAAAGGATGAAGAGAATACCCTGTCATTATCCCCCTGTTGTAATTTCAGGTGTTCCTCATCATCAAGATGGGTTTCCTGCAATAAAGCGATATCAACCTTTTCCCTCTTAAGGCTAGAAAGCACTTTTTTTCCTTTTAACAGGCAAATGACTTCCCTTAATGTTCCAGCTGTATCATTTAATAAGACACTTAGCCATATCCCCTTTCAAAGACCATTGAACCCCTCGGGGGGCGATCCCTGCTTACAAAGCGCCGAGCACAAGTAAATAAAGACTCATAGAGTCGAAGAACTATGTATACAAAAACTACTCTATCATAACTATAAACAACTATTACTACCAAAAAACTACAAAGAAAATCAACTATAAAACCTTGAATGGAAGACTCTTCCCCCTGCCCATAGGGGGCACTGACCCTACCCATCCCTTCCTTCACAGCTCCTTCAAACCCAGACTGTGCCCCAGCCATAGGCCAGAAAAAAAACAGGGAGAGGATCCTTAAATCAACAGAAAAAAAGACAAAGCCAGGATGAGCACTCCATCCATCCCTGGCTTCATGTCACCCCTACTTGTGACAAAAAGAGAAACAGAACAAACAAAGAAAAAAGTGGGGAGACAACAAAGGACATCCACAAAATTTCTCATCAGAAAAACCAATTATTAAAAAAAAAGAACAACTTATACCAAGGTTTCTTTCCCCCTTTCCAAAAAAAAAGGAATTATTAGGGAGGAGGAAAGGAATAAAAACAAGACGGGAAAACATGGGGAAAGAAGGAAAAGAGAATAAACATTAACCGTATTCCTCAGGCCAATCCGTCTTTTTTAAAGTGTCTACACAGTTTTTAGCTTTATCCGCTGACTCAAATGTATAAACTGAGTCCTCACGGCTGAAATGGAGCACTGCGGGGTACCTCATGGAGTACTGGATGCCCAGGTTCCTCAGCCTCTTTTTAACTTCATCGAAGGACTTCCTCTTTCGAATTAAAGCTGCAGAGAAATTCTGGAAAAACATGATTTTTGACCCCTTGTGCAGCAGTGCCTGCGGATCTTTTCCCAGGGATCTGGAAGCTTCTATGACTTTTTGCTTGTCCTTATATGAGTGGAAGTGCACTAGGACTAAGTGGGGACACTGCACTGGACCTGACCTGTGCACTGTAACCCAATAAGCCCTTTCAATCTACAGCCTGCTGGACTCGATGTGAAGGTTCAAAAACTTCGGCAGCCAACTTTCAAAGAAGCTGAATGGCTGCTCACCCTCCTCACCTTCAGAGAGCCCGACAATTCAGAGATTTATTCTCCGACCTTGATTTTCAAGGTCATCGATATGGTCTTGCAAGGCCAGCACCTCTCGCTCCAGCACCTGGATTCGACTGGATGAGGACTCCATCGCAGCTTCTAAGGCTGTAATTCAACCCTCCACCTTCTCCAGCCACTCCCCAAGGCCCTGGATCTCCTGCTCATGCTTCTGCAGCATGGATGCAATAGGTTGGACCTGGGCACGAATCTCCCCACGGATCTCTTCAATCGCAGCCCCAACTTTCAAGGTAAGTCGCTCCACCGCCGCAGGCAATTCCTGTGAGTCTGCCATGTCCCCAGGGGGTTCAGGAGAGGCTGCTGCTGCTGCTGTCTCTGGTGTGGTAGGTGCTGCAGGGGAGGGTCCTCCCTGCTGCTGTTTGCTCGCTCCTTTTCCCTTTGGCATCCTTCCCACTCCCAAATATTAACAAATATGTGTTCTGTAAGGTTTTAAACTAATAATTCCACCACATAACTTGGCCAGGAATGGCAAAAAACACTGATATGCCTTGGCTGTTAGGCAGAGCTGTCCACAGCAGATCTACAGAATCGCTGCATCTTGCCGAGTCCAGAAAACCATTTTGATTTAACCTCCTCCGTCATGAGGCCATTAGGAACAGTGTAGGTGTAGTATTTAGGAGGTAGTTAAAAGACTACAAGTAAGGAAGATTGCTTCAGTGACCCCAACAATGATCCCAGACAGATAGCCTTCTAGCTTCGCCTTAGTTTTATATATTTGCCTGCTTGCATGAGGCCCCTGGACCACACCTTGCCTCAGCACCACCCATTGCTTGGCTGCTATCCGTCCGATCCGCCATGCTTAACAGGATGCCAGCCCTGGTTGAAGGCATAAAATTTGTTGCCGCCCATAAAATACAGGAGGAGATTCACGACTCACCCATCTACTACTTATTGACATCCGGACATCTACGTTGACAGTAATATCCTATTGAGGAGAAAGTGAGGTCTGCAGATGCTGGAGATCAGAGATGGAAATGTGTTGCTGGAAAAGCGCAGCAGGTCAGGCAGCATCTAGGGAACAGGAGAATCGACGTTTCGGGCATTAGCCCTTCTTCACTGTATAAAATGAGGTTTAATCAGTTTACAAAGACACCATTCTTCTAATACTACATGTTGAGTGTACATACACTATGTAGACTGCAGCAGTTCAAGAAGTTGGTTCATCTTCTCAAAGGTAATGACAGTTGGTGAACCCATATGGATAAAGTAGAAATATGTCCAAAGACATACCTACTTTATTCTCCCTGGCACATTTAATTTCCATGATATTGCCCTAGAACGCAGAGGCCCAGTTTCCTAGTTGAGATCAGCAGGTTTACTGCTTAGTTTTTCCATATCTAACCCAGTGAGTTGGCAAGATTTTTAAATAAATATTTAAATATTTATTATTATGTTTCTGAAGTTGAAGCCTTCGGTGCAGTCAGCTCCGCTTAATCAAGCTACTCCATGAAATGGAATAGTGTCCCTTTCATTTTGATGGAAAAGTGCTGGTGGGATACTCAGTGTAACCAGAAACTTTCCTTCCTCCTCATCGTTGATTTCAAATCTCCTGATACCTACGCATCGAGCACAGATGGTGTGGTTGAAATAGATCGGGGGGGCAGCGGGATTGCAAAGGGGTTGTTATGGCAGAGAAACGAGTGGTCAAGGAGGTAGCCCTGTTAAAGACAAATGTACTCCAGCAACAAAGGTTTGAAGTACTGCTTCAATCCACCATAATCTCTCTTAACTGTGAAGCAGCTTCTTACATCATACCACATATTGCATCAGTTTATAATTAGTTCTTCCACACAGTCTTAAGATCTTGCCCATCAAAAGAGGTAAGCTTCTTTCTTGGTAAACAACTGTGTATATTTGCATGCTTTGTTTTCATTATCATGGATCAAAGACTGATCTATCCCAAGATTATAACTCTTACATGTCAGATCTGTCTCTCTTCAGGAAGTTCAGAAATTGAAAGGCTTGATTGTTTCAGTTGAGGTTTCCAAGATTAGGTGAACAGAGCACTGCATAGCTTTTAATTAAAGCCCACACTAACTATAATGATTTGACAAAGCTCACCACCCAATCTTTTTGTCTGTCATTGTGTGGGCAGATGCACTTTATTATTTCAAAAGATCACAACTTTTTTCCACCCATTGCCCTTTTCATTCTTACTAATGTACACCAGTTAGTGAATTGTTTATTTTGTTAATTGTTTGAGTTCCACTTTAGTCACTGTACCAGCTGTTTATCAACTCAAGATTTGAACCAGAATTCTGTGGCTGGCTTCAATGGGCTGAATGTTCACAGCCCCATGATGGTTGGCTTGAAAGAAGGCTGTGAGCAACGTCAGAAAATTGGGGCAGTCCCTGTTGGAATGATACTTAGTCACATTCCTCTTACCAAGAGTTTTCCTCAGATGGTATGTGAAGGGAATAGGATTCACTGCCCATCCCACCAAGTTTGGCAACTATTTGTGATGGTTCAGGATTAGATCCTCCCCCACTACAGGAATTGACAACCAGTTCAATGGAGTGTGTGTGAGAGTGTGTGTGTGTGTGTGAGAGAGAGAGAGAGAGAGATCACTCCCATGGCCAAAACATGTCTAAGGCACCTTAAGGCTTCAGTCCTCATAGCTTTCAATTCAGACCACACTTCAAAGAATACTGAGGTATTCCCATTCTCCCTGAACTCTCTCAGTCCACCTCCCTCAGTGGGGTTGTCAGGGCTCTTGATCTGTGAGTCCTCTGATTGGATCCAATCAGAGGTTCATCCTGCCAACACTCCCCCAAACTCCCCCTACTTTTGAATGTGGAAGTGCACATTTAGGAGGCCCCCTCCAAAACAATTGTCGTCCTGGTTTTAAGGATCCCTTCGAGAGCAGACAGACCCCAGTCTCCATCCATGACACCCTGCCAATGGGCTGGGATCCCCCTAGGAAAATGCAGCCCAGTGCGTCAGCTGTGACTCACTTGGTAGCACTCTCACTTGATCTTACAAATCACCTCCAGGACTTGAGCACCACAATCTAGGCTGATATTCCAGAAGATGAAATCATATTCCTGATGAAGGACTTTTGCCCGAGACGTTGATTTTCCTGCTCCCCGGATGCTGCCTGACCTGCTGTGCTTTTCCAGCACCACACTCTCGACTCTAATCTCCAGCATCTGCAGTCTTCACTTTCGCCCATTCCAGAAGATGTACTGAGTGCGTGTGCTCTATCAATTAGGGCCAGAACTCAGAGAGTGCCCCACTGTCAGAATATCGGTTCTGAGGAAGTGCCACACTGTCAGAAGGTCAGTATTGAAGGGCTGCTATGATATTAGAGAATCAATGCCGAGGGTATGCTGCACTGTCAGAGGTTCAGTGCCGAGGGCGTGCTGTACTGTTGGAGGCTCAGTGCCGAGGGCGTGCTGTACTTTTGGAGGCTCAGTGCCGAGGGCGTGCTATACTGTCGGAGGCTCAGTGCCGAGGGCGTGCTGCACTGTTGGAGGCTCAGTGCCGAGGGCGTGCTATACTGTCGGAGGCTCAGCGCCGAGGGTGTGCTGCACGTCAGAGGTTCAGTGCTGGGTGCATGCTGCACTGTTAGAGGCTCAGTGTCGAGGGTGTGCTATACTGTCGGAGGCTCAGTGCCGAGGGTGTGCTGCACTGTCGGAGGCTCAGTGCCGAGGGTGTGCTGCACTGTTGGAGGCTCAGTGCCGAGGGTGTGCTGCACTGTCGGAGGGTCAATGCTTAGAGTGTACTGCACTGTTGAATGGTCAGGACTAACTGTGTGCTGCACTGTCTGTGTTGTCAGGACTAAAGGCATGTTACACTGTTGTGGGGGTCAGTACTGAGGTGTGCTGCACTACTGGAGAATAACTACTGAAGGAATGCTGTATCATTGGAATGACAATAGTAAGGGAGGGCTATACTGTTGGAGGATCAGTACTGAGGAGGTGCTACCCAGTTGTAGAGAGAATGGGTAGTTTAATGTTACTGGTCTGCACCCCTTTTCTTGGAACCTGTTTTACTTTACTTGCTTATCTCTCCTCTTAGTTTGAACAGTCCACCTCCAAACTTCAGCTGTTCTTTTCCACAGTTGCTAAAGATCTGTTTTCACATTTATTCTTTATTTGAATTCCTAGTTGTGCATTACATTATCCTTCAGGTATTTACAGCATCTAATTTTAACTCTCATTGTAAAAGCATTTTACCTTTTGTTGAAAAATAAGTGAATGTCCTTAAAAGCAGGATTGAAAGTTTTGAAGACATATTTTCTTCATGATGCGAAATTGCTCATGGTTTGAGCTCCACCAGCTGGGTAGTGATAGAAATCCACAAACATCTTTGCACAATCAATTTGGAGCAAGGCTACAGTCAGCTTTGACCACAGCCCCGTAAAGCCAGACACTTGCTTTCACTTCTGTAAATAGCTAATTTCAACAGCTCACCTACTCTCACCAGTTGTTAAAAGGTTAACACAGCCCTACATGTAGTGGCAGCACAGCGACGATGAGAGGTTTTGATAGATAGAGAAAATAAACTATTTCCTTTGGGTCAATGATATAAAGTCATTGGAAAATATCTAGTAGAGTGATGAAGGTCTGCATTCATTTCCAAACTGTCTAACTATTAACACACTGGATCGGGTCAGAAAAGGGGCATGGTGACGGCCTTAAATTTAAGTTGGATTTCTGGGTCTCAGTGGATAGGAAGTCCCACTTGCAATTACTGTCAGTAAATCTGACTGACTGGCAGCTTTCACTGTCCCAGCAGCACCAGAACTCAATAGGAGGCTGTGATGTTGTTGGACCGAGGTTGATCCCAGGAACTTCTAGGTGGAAAGGAGTCAGGCACCCAGAGGAGGAAATATAGGTACATGGGAGAGTCGGTTTTAAAGGCTGGACAGGGTGGAACAAAGGAGTTTAGCAATGTACACAGGACACAGGATGCCTCTCCTGAATGATATATACTTCCCTCTCCCATTTATTTCACACTTCCAACTATGTTGTAAAAGTGGCTTTGCACCTTCACCCATCTGCATTGTTCAGATATGTATGGCAGGAAGGTGGATTGAGAGCTTTAAATAGCTAAGAACTAGTCCTCAATAGGCCTAAGGGCAGCTGAGTTGGTGGAGGACTTGAGATGGTCATCCAACATATGGAGAAATTGATATTCCCTCAGAGAGTTGCTGAAATTCTTAAACAAAAGTGCTGGTGGGAGCTGACTCCATAAACAATATTATAAAGGGAGTTGGACACGTTCTTGAGGATGAAGGACATACAGGCTTATGGACAAAAAGTGGGAATGCAGGATAAAGCGTTATTGATTTCGGAAGGAGTTATTACTGGCACAACCGTACTGAATGCCATTTTTTCTGTGCTGTACATTTCTAGGGTTCTGTGATAAAAGACCTATTATGCTAAGTTATTATTTAGTAGCTGTATTATGGAATTATTATTATGGAATTTTAAAATCATGTTCTTTTTCTGTTTCCAATTCAATTCCCTCCAAGCTACTTAGTGGTCTCTTACCAGCACCTCCTCTGCTTCCAGTGACCAGATAGCCATTCTTCTTTTCTCAGCCTAACATATCTCTTGTGTGTGCTCAGTTCCTGAGATGGTTCAAGTCCAACTCCAGAAACCAAGTACTTATATAGGCTGATGCCATAGTGAGGAAACCCTGCATTGTCATAATATTCAGCACTTATTTTTATTTGTTCATGGGATCAAGATATAACTGGATAGGTCTGTTTTTATGTGTCATCTCTTTGTCCTGAGAAGGTTGTGGTAAACTGACTTCTTGAACTCCTTCATATGATGCTGTACACCCTGACTTTGGGGGTGAAATTCCAGGATTCTGACCCAGAATGGGAGGACTGACAATGTAGTCCCATGTCAGATTAGTGTATGATTTGGAGGGGAATTCTTCGTGCATCAGCTGCCTTTTATTCTAGGTGGCAAAAGTTGTAGGTTTCAATGTGCTGTTGAAGGAGCTTTGGTCAGGTATTGTATTGTGTCTTGTGGACAATACACATTGCTGCCACTATGTATCTTTTATGAAGGAAATGAATGTTAAAGACAGTGGATGAAAATCCTCAACTCTACACAGGGTGGAGCTCAAATCTGGTACCCCCTTCTCATGTGTGGCTTCACTAATTTCTGTTCCAGTGCAGGTGAATATTGAAAATGAACACTTTATTCTTGAATAGTATTGAAATTGCAGACCGACACCTTTTTATTTCTTTTGTTCTTTTTTTCTCTATTCTTGTGAAAGACACAAGGTGCACGAATCTTTATTCAAATTTCCACCACCAGGAAGAATGGAAATACCCGAATAGCCTGTGACAAGCAGTGCCCTTCACATCAAAGAGCAATGCTGTGTGATCAAACAGTGAAGGGGAGGGCAGGGATTAAATCAAAATAGAGTTGGAGGGGGAAATACTGACACCTTTTTATTGTGATTCTATGTTAATGATCTCGTAGACGTTGTTCAAATTGGATTTGTTTGGTCTCCCAAGGTTCATTAATTCAACTGCACAGAAAACTTTGTTCAATTTATAATCAATGTTTTAAGTCATAAAATGTCTTTCTTCTGGTTTTCAGAAAGAGATGACATCGCGGATATGCCACTAAATGGTTATAGAGATTCCAGTTAACTACAGAACCCAGCAAGCATCAACCTGCAAGCAATACATCAGCTGTCTCCTCTGCTTGCATCAGCATCACTGGGACTAATACTTCAAAGACAGATAAAGCCCAACAGCAACCTCAGGCAATTTTTGTGTATTTGTGTTGGTAAAATGTCTGAATACTGAAAACATTGTCTCAAACTGGTATTATGAAAAGCACTCTGTAATTTTAAACTGCTTGTTCCCTTTTAATTTTTCAACAGTCCAGCTTTTGACTTAAACTGGATCACTGCCTGCAAGTGGTATATACAATCCAGTGCATCAGTATGTATTGTTTAACAGACTTCAGTCTGACAGCTGATAATAGTTTTATTTAGGGCATAGTTAATAGCCCATACCTATCATCATAACATGATCAGTGAGAGAGACTGAGTCCTGCAGTAAACTCAAAAACTCTCTTTTTCTATGTCTGCCTTTAAATCTATCTACCTTCATGATCAGATGAAAGTTTCCTTTTTGAATTGGGTGCACAAAGTAGCAGATTTGAAGAGATTGGAGTTGACAGAACTATTTACTAGCTCGAAACTCTGAGGCAAACCCAGTATACTCGCTTAGTTTCATGTCACCCCTCAATGCTAAAGGACAGTGAAATTAGCATTCTGAAATTAGCATTCTTTTTCTCACTATTATTCTCCTTTATTCTGATGTGCTCACTGGCATGTAGTTCTTATTCTCCTTCCTATACTGACCTGTTTGCCAGGGGTTGTTTGCTGTTGCCTGAAATCTCTCTTCTGCCCACCATCCAGCTCAGGCTTCCCATCATGTCCAGGTGGGAGTCTCTAGCAGACCAGGCCCAACAGCTAAAATCCCACAGACCTCAGGGTACACTGCAGCAAATGGTTTCCCATTCAGCCACATAACTCTTGCCGTTAAAAATCTGATACTTAAGATTCAGCAGCTAAGAGCAGTCTGAAATGATGGGTGACAATAATTCTGTCATACGCATTCTTGACATAGGTATGCAGTTTCCACAGGCTACAATAATTAGAGGCAGGGATTCTGGTTCCTTACTTAGCGTGAGGTTAATTGAAGCTTCTATTCCTGCTCCAGTGCACATTAACCAACCTAACACAGCAAAGGGAATCAAACCTAGAGGTCTATTGAAAAAGTAGTTCAACATCAGTTCAACTTTTCCCTTTTCATTTCAAGCACACTCCCAGTCCACTCAAGTCCTCTTGGCTTTAATTGAATTTTCCATATTTCCCTACTTCCAATCCTTTTATTTTTCTGGATCTATTTACTGTTTTACAATTTATGCAATAGGAGACATTGTTTCTAAATGTCTAGCCTATTGAATCCTTTTAATGTTTTGTACACCTCACTCACATCATCACTTAATCTGAGAAGGGCTGAGTTTATTATGAACACCGCCACGAGGTGACACAGTGCCCATTGCTGCCAGGAACCTACTCTGCGTTTTCTGTTTTGAGTTATTTTCCAGAGTATGTGACCTACATGCTGTCCAATCCAGATGTTCTGTCCACCTAGCCAGAAACTCACTGACTATGGATCTGACAAACAAGCAACTGTCCACCACCAGGACTTACACTGCGTGTGCTCTAAATACCGTTTGGTACAGAGCCTGTCCACTGCCTTTCACACAATGGCAGATAGTTGCTCAGCAGGGGCTGGGTTGCTCCACTTCACCCCAGCTTCCTTGACACTCCCCGAACCCCATCCCACCACAATCTCCCTAGTTGTCTTGCCTCCAGTTCGCCTGGCGTCTTGTCCTCCAGTCTTCCCATTGCCTTGCCATCAGTCCCTTCCTCAACAGTTGCTCCAGAAAGGACGCACAGTGGGTGGCATCAGTGTATGTGCAGGTGCTGATATTACTGTGCACAGACCGCGGTGACATCAGCGATGAATGTACGGACACTCTCGCAATCTGTTATGACCAGCTGACATCATGGACCATGTGCGAGTGGTGTGTGAGGGGCAATTTGATGGCCATATTGGAGCATTCATTCCGATCTCAGAGTGCCAGCCAGGTTAATAAAATCTATCTGAATATTTTCACTTTCTTCCTCACAAGCTGTTGGTCTGCTTTATTTCTGGTTCTGATAGGTAGTCAGTGAACTGAAAGGTTAATCCTACCTTCCTCTCTTCACAGATGCTGCTTGGCTGACTGAGGGTTTTCAGTATTATCAGTTTTCATTTTAGATTTCCAATGTTTTCTTTTATAATTTAATTGTGTTGGTTCAAACCAAGTTCCTTTCCCATTATTCCACAGCGTTAAGTCAAACAGCTTCATATGCCACTATTTCTCATTGTCTCACAGTCTTAGATGTCAGTGATTTTCCTTACCAGCTACATTCAAGTAGCATTCAGTATTAAATGGAGCTTTATAATCACAAAGAAGACATTCCTGTTATCACTTGGATAGCATAGACTCAGAATGAATAAGAGATGTAAAAATTTGAGCTTTGAGCTGTCAGTATTTTGTAAAATCTCAATAGAATTTAGATTTGCTTCATAGTGCTTCTTACCTTTAAATTCATAGAATCTGCAGTACAGAAGGAGCCCATTCAACCCATCATGTGTGCACCAGCTCCTGAAAGAGCTACCCAGCTAGTCCCATTCACCAGCCTTATCTCCAAAGCCCTCTAACTTCATCACTTTCAAATATATATGCAGTTCTCTTTTGAAATCTCCTATGGATCTGCCTCTGCCTCTCTTCCAGACAGCAAATTCAAGATCCTAACAACTCTCTACATAAAGAAGGATATTCTGTTTCCACTAGTTGATCTGTTAATTATGAGAGGTCACAATTTCAAGACTGTCAACAAGACAGATAGGAATGAGAGGAGGAGAAAGTTACTACTTTTAGTTATTGACATAAAAAATAGTGGAAACAGAATATCCTTCTTTACCCTGTCAGAATTGTTAATAACTTTGAACATCTCAGTAAAGTCACCACTCAAGCTTCTCTGCTCCAAGGAGAATGACCTAATTTCTCTAATCTTGCCTTATATGTAAAATCCCTCATTCCTGATATCATTCTTGTAAATCTCCTTTGCATTCCCTTCAGGGCTTTAATGTCCTTTCTGAAATAAGGTGCTCAGAACTGAACACAATACTCCAAATGTGGTCTGACTAATGATTTGTAGAGGTAGAGCATCACTTCTTTGCTTTTATACTCTATGCCTCTATTGATAAACCCAAGGATCCTATAAGCCTTCTTAACAACTGTTTCCATTCGCCTGGCTACCCTAAAAGGATTATGCATGTGAACTCTGAGATCCCTCTGCTCCTGAACTCACCTTAAAGTTGCATGATTGAGTCTGTATTGTTCTTTCTACTAAAAGGCATTAGTTCCCATTTTTCTGCACTGAAATTCATCTGCAAGGTGAGTGTCCATTTGGCCAACTTGCCATTGTCACTCTGAAGTCAATCAGCATCGTCCTGTTGGCACCCATCTCCAAGTCATTTATATAAATCAGAAAATGTCCTGACACTGATCTCTGGGAAACAACACTTTGAACTTTTCTCTAACCTATGAACTGCCCAGCTATGCCTTCCCTGTGTTTCCTATCTTTTAGTCAACTTTTAAACTATGATGCCAAGGACTCAAAATCCTGAACATTTCTAATTTGCTAACCAACCTGCCATGTTTTCTCAAAGTTCTGAAAGTGCATTAAGTGGCTATTTCTAGGTACATTCTAAGAAACAGCTTTATGCTGAGGAAATTAGTTTTTCAGCATGCTGAAACAATTGGAATGGCAGACTGAAAGGTGGCTGTAAGAATGCAACCAGATGATGGAAATCATTAGACAAATCATCGCTGCCAATTACATATTCTGTACCAGCCAAAGCTGAACAAAAACTCGGTAAGCCAGCAAGTCCATTGTAAAAAAAAGATATTGCAACATGGTAAGCTGCAATTATGTTTGGTCATCAGACTTCTTACACACTGATTTCCAAGTGGTCTAGTTGGAAGTAGTTTCTAAGGCTAGCTCTGTGGGAATGATGGTCAAGCCATACCGAAAGCATTCTTGGAAGCCACCAGCAGACATTTGCTAAGATGGTGACTTTCCTTCACTACACTCATTTGAATCAATAATAATCCACTCACTAATCAGAAAAAAAAATGATTTTGACTTATTTGTTTATGTTCTGTTCTTTACAGTGATAAGGAGCAACAGATGCTTTAAGATCAACTTGAGATTTATCCAGTACAATGCTTATTTATTGAACTTAAGATTTTAGCTGATCCATACATTGTGTCAAGACTTTTACCATTCTATGATTGATTCTGAGAAGGCTTAACCAAGTAGATGACAATAGAAATGTTTAAAGAGTGTGGTGAGGCTGAAAGTTTTTGAATGATACAAGGAGAATGCTTGTTGCTCCTTGCAATTAATAAAGTATTTAATTGGTAATCTGTTTTGGGACTCTATGTGGTTATGAAAAGCATGATGTAAATACAAGTTCTCTTCAATCAAAAACCTTGGATGCTGAAAATCTGAAATAAAAGCAAAAATATCTGGAAATAGTGGGTGAGACAGAGATCATGAAGCTATCTCTTTCTTCACAGATGTTACCTGACCTGCTGAGTCTTCGTAGGATTTTTATTTTCTGTTTTTGTTCCACAAACAGTAAGTCTTCACTTAAAGTTATGGATATGTTCCTGAAAACACTGATATTAAGTGAAACATGAACCATCACATGTTCTGTAGAATCATCCTTATCAGAAAAGAGCAGATATTAAAACATTACACCCTGTAAGTTGGAATATTTTATATTGTCATATTCCTAATTTGGTAAATCAAACTTTTGAGACTTAAATAGGTTTACAGATATAGAATAAAAGTGCAACTTTCCACTTACAGTGCCTCATCCACACTGGCCATGCTGCATCTGAAACCTCCTGCTCCCTGATTCTGCAAGTCACTGCAATCTGTCCCTGCTCCTCAACCTTCAAGATGTGGCCTGTCCCCTATTTCCAACCTCCAATTTGCAGTGTGTTTCCCATCCTTGATCAACTAACGCACTATTCCCCTTTCCTAGACATGTGCTGCTTTTCAAGATCCAGATTCAATTGTTAAATGGAGCTCCAGTGTCATGGATGTGCACATTCTGATGGTTCCAAAATGCTGAGACTTTTACAATCCATGCGTTTTTAAATGCTTTCACTCTACATTTTCCTCTCTTGAACTCTCGCTGAGAGAAAAGGTTTGGGAGAAGAGCACCGAGACAAGACGAGCTGTGAAGATCATAAAAAAAAAATAGGGTGAGAGGAGGGGGGAAATGATACATGGATGAGTTTTGGAAAAGTAAGTATCTGCAACTCAAAGTTGGGGAATGGCAAGGTGCCTCAACTGGGAAGTCAAAAAGGAAGAAGAGGCCATAGCTAGAATGTTTGCAGTGGGGAAGAGGTTGCATATGGTAGGTTTGGAATGAAGATGAGGCCACAACAGAGAAGTTGGGAATAGAGAAAGGCTGCAACTTGAAGATTGAGGAAGAGGAGGAAAGTTCTCACGCTGGAAGTCAGGTAGAGGGGGCACCAATTGGGTCATGCTGGAAACTGCATTAAAACAAATCTTGCAATGCTCTACAAAATTACACGTGCTATTAACTTACCGATGTAAAAGTGAAACAATGTTAAAGAAGAAAACTTTAAATTAAGACTTACTGTATTTTAAATGTATATCTCTCACAATTCTGTTAGCAAGTTATGGAGATAATCTACAGTTTTGTCTTTTCATTATAATGGAAAATTTCATCCCCTTCATGTTCTCTAAAATATTACTGGAAGTTTGTAAGAACATACAGCAAAGACATGATGTATGTTAGCAAACTGTGTTTTGCAACTAAACTGTTTGAAATTTTCTTTGGAAATTAAATGTTGATACTATGACCCAGTAATAAACTAGAATTTAACCACTAATTTTGTTTTCTGTGATAAAATGGAATATTTTGTGAAATCAACATTTGATAACAAAATATTTTTTGTTTGTTTGCTTGCTGATGATACCTTTCCAGGTTTAAGCCTTCTGATTCTAGAGTTACGTTTTAATGAGCCTAAAGTTAATCTTGAAGGATGAAATAGTATTACACTTAATAAAACCCCAAAATCTCCACATTTATTATATTGCAATCCTAATATAGCACATCCATTCCCTCTTTAGCACAGATGAAATTTAACCTTCTCTCTGTATTAACTGGAAACTTTAGGCCCCATGCTATATTTTAAGAGAATTCCAGAGAGGAGGGTTGCAGCCAATGATGCACATGTCCCCCTTGTAACAATACCATCTGCTTTGCAAGTATTGTATGAATTATTCAAAAAGAATATTGATGAGTTAACTAAAGTTTGATCAATAATCTCATAAATGCTCTGAGGCTTCAAACAACTTGTGATTCTGACTCTGGCAAAACTGAAATCCAAAAATCAGGAGATCTACTCATTGATTACGTTTTCATTTTGATTAATTGTGATTAAAATCGAGATGTTTCTGCATTTAGAACAAAGCGATTGGATTTTTTTTACATTCAGTTCTATTGAATCACACAAAGTTGATTTGTATTTAGTTGAGGTGTTGATTAAGAGGGGTTTATTTAATTTGCTTTCCCATGTCCTACTTAAATAAAATTTTATTTTAAACTAAACCTCTGTGACAATGTGCTTTATTTTGGATGTCAACTTTACTGCTAAGAACTACTGCGTTTTGGCATGAAAAGTGTGGCATGTTGTGTGCTAAACCCCTGTTTTACTGTTAAAGAGTATATTTTGTTTCTGGTGTAGTAATGTTAGAAGGTAAAACTTAATATGGACATACATTAAGGATGGATTTTCAGAGTGGGATCAGGTATCCAATATCTGGATCATCCTGGGTCCTCAGTGTGTGTCAGTGACACTGTTCAAAGTTGGGCAAGGTGCAAGCTTGGTGTCCAACTAGAGTTGCCAAACACTTCAGAAATGGTAGCGGCCTGTCCAGAAAAGGCAAGTGGCAGCCATGATGGCAGATCTGGCTGCTCTGTTGACTAGAGCAAGCCTTTTCAGAACACCAAGAGGCGACACATGGTGAAGTGTGGCCTTGGACACCAGGTTGAGGTATAACTCTTAGTATGGTACTAGTTGCTCTGCAAATTTCATTTGAATACAAAAGACAGACAAACTTCCTTTGGCCTATGAAGAAATCAACAGCTTTGCTTTAACTTTTTTTGCTGCCATGAAGCTTGTCATTTGACATTCTGTCTGCACTATGTGTGATTGCTGTTCTTGTCTCTGATAGTTTGTGGGCAATAATGGTTTCTCATAGACTCCCTACAGTGTGGGAGGGGGCCATTTGACCCATTGAGTGCACACCGAACCTCTGAACAGTATTTCATCCAGACCCATCCCCTAACCTATCCCTGTAACCCTGCATTACCCATGGTTAATCCATCTGACCTATATATCCCTGGACATTATGGGCAATTTAGCATGGCCAATCCACCTAAACCACACATCTTTGGAAACCAGAGCACCCAGAGGAAACACATGCAGACAGACATGGGGAGAATGTGCAAACTCCATAAAAACAGTCACCTGAGGGTAGAATTAAACCTGGATCCCTGGCACTGTGAAGCAGCAGTGCTAACCACTGAGCCACCGTGCTTACTTGAGTGACCACCATCAGACTCTTGACAGATCGTTTTTTCCAATTCTTCTAAATTTAGTATTGTCCAAATCACTGTTCTCTGTAAGTACATCTGTCATGAATACTGACTATTCCATCCTTCCTTCAATCTCTAGCACATGACTGTTGAGGTCACTGTTATATCCTGCCTGCACCCTTTCCAATACTTCCACGTCCTTCCTATAATAGTGACCAGAACTGTACGCAATAAACCAGGCTGCACAAGAGTTTTGTATAGCTGCAGTATGTTCTCGTGGCTCCGAAACTCAATCCTTCTACCAATAAAAGTTAACACACAGCCTTCTTAACAACCCTGTCAACCTGGGTGGCAACTTCCAGGGATCTATGCACATGGACACCGAGATCTCACTGTTCTTCCACACTACCAAGAATCTTACCATTAACCCAGTACTCTCTATTCCTGTTACTGTTCCAAAGTGAATTACCTCACACTTTTCCACATTAACCCCATTTGCAACCTCTCAGCCCTGTTCTGCAGCTTATCTATGTCCATCTGTAACCTGCAACATCCTTCTGCACCACCCACAACTCCACTAAAATTAGTGTGATCCACAAATTTACTAACTTATCCTTCTACATTTATAAAAATGACAAATAGCAGTGGACCCAAAACAGATCCTTGCCGTACACCACTAGTAACTGAACTCCAGGATGAACACTTCCCATCAACCACAACCTTCTGTCTTCTTTCAGCTAGCCAATTTCTGATCCAAACTACTAAATCACGCTCAATCCCATGCCTCTGTATTTTCTCCAATAACCTACTGTGGGAAACTTTATCAAACGCTTTACTGAAATCCATATACACCACATCAACCGCTTTACCCTCATCCATTTATGGGATAAGAGGGAACTTGGTCCAACTATTATTATTATAGTTGCCCTACTGAAAATGAGAGACATTCTGATGGCTGGACACAAGTGTGAACTGTGCTTTCAGAAAGACACCTTCCAATCCATGCTTCCTCCACCAACCCACAATTTCCTTACATAAATAGCTATATGAAAAACCCTCACTATTTGAGCTATATTGAGACTGCTTTATCAACAGAAAGACACCAAGTAGGAATACTGTACCAGCCAAACTGCTCAAGTGCAGAACTGCCATCCATTGTCACACCTTTACAATCTTCTCATCTACTCTATTGCAAACATTTCCTATGTGAAGTGTGGAGTGAAAAGGGCCTGTGTTTTAGCCCATATTCTGAAATTTTCTTCTCCAACATTTCTACCTTGTCTGCAAATATGGAAGGAGTCATACAAACTTAGTAACTGATATGAGCTTGACTTACATACATTCTGTTTACTCCTTCTCCTCCATAAGTTGTAGATGGAGAGAGATTCCATTGGGATACTCATTGTTCCTTACAAAGCAGGAAAACTGTTCCCTGGAAAACATGCAGTATGCAAAGCTAAGCTTTGAGAAGTTCTCACTAAAGCTCCAATGCATTTCACTAATTTTCTTTCTCTCATGATAGCAATAGATCTTTGAAATGTTGGGTGGAATTTTCCCAGGAAAATCACCAGATTCTGATTCTCCCAGTTTATTGTCATTTTTTCCAATTACTAGAGACACAAGACAGGTGCAAACTAAAGACACCATAGGTCATCATCAAATTGTACCATCAGTTGGAGCAGGATTTGCACTATATTTAGAGAAGTGCCTGATTATTTACAATGAATGTCATCCTCATTACCAATGTACCCTCAATAAGTTTTCCCTTCCCTTCCACTGTGACTGTAGTAATGGGTCTGCAGCAGGGATGGAGGAAGCCTGTTCTTTAATTGCCTATGTTGGCTTGGAAGACTTGACTGGTCATCCCCGTGGGTGTTTGGGCCCTGCTGAGAATGTCCTGTCCAGATATGGACTCACCCTCTTTGGCTTAGAATTCTGCAGGCTTCAGTATCATGGGCAGTGGGGTGATGGAGGAACTGGACATCTCTGGAGAATCCCGAGAGGAACCTTCTTCCAAAAGGAAGGTATATGTGAACCCTCCTCTGTCTGTATGTTCACTGCTACCAACTTTTCACCCTAAGAGGAAGGAGCACCTAGAGTTTGATTGAGTTCTCTCACTCCTGCCCATTGATGCTGAGCACCAAAGGCTACAGCAATGGAGTCCAGGTCTGTGCTCAATTCTGGCAGACATGTGCATGCTAAACTTGGGGAATGGCAATCACCATGCTATCCATGTAGACAGTCAGACAGTGCATGCTGGAAACAGTATGGAGCTAAAGATCATATGGCTGGACTCCTCCCACCTTCCAACCAGTTTACTGGATCATATTCTGCCTGAGGTTGAGCAGATTCTTGGTCTCTGGCAGTGTTCTGAGTGCCAGGGACCTGTGAGTTTCTGCTGTGATCAGATGTAGAGGTATGTTGTGCTCCTGATTCTCATCTAGAAAAATGTCCATGGTGTCAGCCTGTAAGGTGTTTGACAGTGGAAGAGTGCATAGTTTCCTCCTCAGAGGTGGAGCTGGGGGTCTTTGGTGCTTGCCTCTTCTGGCCACAAGTTCACTGGGCCTGGGTTCTAATGGTCTCTGCATAACAGGGGAGAGGGAATTAGTTGTATAAAAGCTTGTTCAGGATAAGAATGAGTTAGCAATGGTGTTAATGGGTGCAGTGCAGCACAACACAATGGAGCTTACTCAGTTGGTTGACATGGAGGTCTCAGTCTCACATGAGCCCTCTTCACTAGTCAACATTGCATCTCATATGAAATAATGAACCTAATATCTGCAACTCAACTGTTGTTCTTGGAACCCTCAGCCTGGTTGATAGAGATTGCTTTCCTGCAATGAGACAAAGGAAAGGACTGAGTATGATGAGAGTGGATGGAACAGACATGATTGGTGATGCAAGACTGGAGAGGTAGTGAGGTGGCCCTAGTGAGTAGGAAGTGCATAGGGGAAGAAGGGCTAATACTTTGGGAAGCTGATAGTTAGAAATGTTGTAAATAATAATGAGTTGCAGTCTATTAACCTTGGTGAGGAGTGTGTACAGTACTACAATTAGAGGGAACAGTGTTGGCCATATGGATGCGAGGTAGCAAAGAGAAAATAGTGGTGCTTGAAAAATGCAGAAGTCTTCCTGGGCATTTCTTCTCACTCTGGAGATATAACTGACCCAGGTCATTGTCTCTGTCTTGGCTGGTTGTATCTGGTGGAGTGACTTCCTTGGGCAGGCTCGAGAAAAGAACACTCCCCTTCTTTTGCTCACCCCATCTGCCAGTACCTCCAGCTCTAGCAGGAAAAAAAATGTCAGCTTCCGTTTTTGTGCCATTTGTAAGTTCTAGTGGTGCAGGACCAGTGTAAGAGCCAGTTCCTGGGTTGTGATGTACGAAGGGCTGAGAGTCGCTGGGGTTAAGATATCATTCTAGCAGTGTGACTATCACAAGGTCCCAGCAGTAAGCACATCTGACACTCCTGCTGTACAACTGCATGAGCCAGATTCTGAAGAAATCAATACCATAATCAGTGAGCTGAGGAACAGATGACAATGTGAGCACAGTCAACATTGGCAATCATGAATCAGTACCATGGACCTCCAAAAATGACATTTTGTCAAAAGATTTGGAAACTCTAGCCCTTTATATCTTTAATAGCTGAGACACAAAGTGGGGAAAAGTTTTTCCTGACAACAGTCATGTGAAATGGGCTGAACATCTAGAACACCACAGATATATGCACCAGATGTCAAGTTAGTGCTACTATTGCACAATAGAGAACCACAGATTGCTCATCAGATCCCATTAGCCAGAAAATCTTATATGACAATAAAGGTCACCTTTTTCAGCTATTTCAGTTTTGAACACAATAATATTTATTCATTGCACAAACTATGGAATATATTTGGATTACGTTTATATGTTACCTTATCTTTATCCATATTGTGGCATTCTTAGACAGCCTGCTATCTCTTTGATAAATACAATATCGTGATCCTGCAATGCAACCTCATCAACCTAATGCAGCAAAGCAGACTTACTGTATGATTCAATAAGATTTAGATAAAGAAGGTAATCCTTTCTAGTCAAATAGCATCAAACTTTAACAAAGTAATATGATTCATCTTCAGCAATGGCTTAAGGCAGTCTTCTTCGCAGCTACAAATATCTCATTTCTACAAGTTAATTGAATAGCCTATGCAAAAGAACGGTGAAAGTGCAAACAGATGGCTGATCCGAAGGCTTAGCTTGAAACTTTAGCTGAGTAGAGGGTTAACACCTAGGCTAAGAAAGGATAAAGCTTTCAATCCTGTTCCATTAGCCTAAATAGAATTATTCATGCTGTAGTATATATACAATATCTCCTATTACTTCAGAATCAGCACAGAATTTCATCTTGAATTCCACTCACCTACGTAATTTTCTTTTGTACAGTGATATGTTTCTAGAAATGATAACGACGTGACTAATTAATAAGTTACGGAGTCATCTACTGGGTAATATTTGACTGTTAATGACCAACATGTCTGAGAACCCCCCAGTTTGTGCACAGATATTCTCACTGATCCTTCTGGTCGTCTTTGGGTTTTACTGCATTTTCAAAGGAGCTTCTTTCACAGCATTCAGCTGGTGGTACATCGTGGGAGCATCCTGTATGGTGGCAGCTGCCTTCACCTCCTTCCGTATTTATGAAGTATGCACACTGGCAGCACGTCAAGACACTACTTCAGAACTCTCTTCAATGAATTCTTAACAATAATGAGTTGGAGACTGGTTTGCCAAATCTTAATACATCAAGCAAAAAAGTAACAAGATTGTGTGGACTTTGGCTTTGAGTAACAACCTACTGCCCCTTGGCAGCTTATTAACTTATTTTGAGCCTGAGTTGCCAGTCCTTAGAATGGTATGTAATATATAATGGTCTAAACACTGGATTGGTATGATATGCTGGGAGTTCATTTTTTCAATGGGACTGGGCAAATCTTTGGAAATGGTTTCATTTATTTTAGCTCCTCATTCCCCCTCTCGGAATCCTTTGTTGTTCTGACTTTGGCTTTTTCTGAATCCTCCCATCACCCAATTATTGGTGACCATGCCTTCAGTCTGGAAATCATTTCCTAAATGTCTCCATATCCTCATCTTTCTCTCATACTTTAAGATCCTCTTTGAGCAAATCTTTGATTAGCAATCCTATTGTTCTTAATTCACTTGTTCATTCTTGCCTGACCATGCTTCATTGAAGCACCTTAAGAAGTTCTTTTTATCTTAAAGATACTTTACAATTATGTTGCTGTAATTTGGAAGATCCAACATAATAATCTTTTCAAGAGGGAGAAAATTGTTACAGATGCTGGAATCTGCACTGAAAAGAAAAAATGCTGGAAATCACAGCAGGTTAGGCAGCATTATTGGAGAGAGAGAGAGAGCAAGCTAATGTTTCAAGTCTAGATGACTCTTCAAAGCTGAAAAGGGATCTTGCCTACTGAGTATTGAAAATTTGGAAATGGGTTACATTATTTTGTCGATCAAGTTCATTGCAAATCTGTATTATTCAGCATAATTTCTAATAATTGTCATTCTCTGTATCAAATGGAATTTCGATCATTATTATTGTATCCTCTTCTCCATAACTCAGATATGGATGCACTAAAGTGAGTCAATATTGAAAGAATGTCAATGCAGGGTTTAATTTATCCATCCTATTAGTCAAGTTACTTTAAAACAAACTGCACATTCCAAGCAACAAAAAGTTTCTCTCAAAAATGATGATATAGCTGTTTAAGTAAAGGAGTTTCTCCCGATATTTTGATGTATTTTCCTCAATCAATGTCACTATAGACAGGTTGTCTGCTCATTATCACATTGCTGTTCTTAGATCTTGTTGAGTTCAAACAGATTGCCCTTTTTTTCCTACTTGACAGTGACGTCACGACAAAAGTATATTGTTTGGCTATATAGTCCTTTAGGATGTCCTGAGGTTGTGAAATACATTATATAAATTCAAGCTTTTTGTTATGTTGTAGATTGCAAATGATTATGAAAATGGATATTGCAGTTTTGGAATATATACAAAAGTTTCAATTGTAGTGCCACCTTCTGGAAAGGTAAGGTAGCTTGTAAAAACAATATATTAAACTATAATCATACTTATTTTAATTAAATGCACCTAAGAATTGCTCTGATCTCAAATCAAAATGCAGGTCAAAACTAAAACATTTTGCATACTGTATACTCATCTTTGCTTTTAGTGTCAGTTTTATTTTCTATCATTTCTGTTTGCTATTGTCCCTTTGCTTCTCAATGAGATATTGTTCCACACATTCCAGTCACCAGACTGGTCATTATTTCTACGAGAGTCTCAAATATGAGCTCAATGAGTTTTGGATAGAAAATCTTTTTAAAAAATATCTGTCACCTTTCCAGCCCTTCAGGACTCTCAAGAAGCAAAAAAAAAGTCATCTACTATCTTTTCAAGTTCAGTGTTCCAATCCTGATAACTCCCTGTGTGCAATCAGTTTCTCTTCACCAACTTTTGAGATCTTTTGTCAATGACTTTAAATCTCTGTCTATTGACCTACTCACCGGAGGGAGTAGTTTTTCCCTCTGTCTACCTCATGAAAATCTCAAAATCTTGAAAGCCTCTAATAGGTCAACTTTTAGCCTGCTCTGTTCCAAGAAGAACAATCTTATTTTTTTCCAACCACTATTTCTAACTGAAGTCCCACATCCTTAAAATCAACCTTTTTTCTTAGTTCTCCTCCCTCTCCTTTGACTACACAACTCTTCAATTTCTGTTTACATCATCATCAGTTGTCCCTCACAGATGAGGCTGACCATCTTCCACTCCCGGATGAGTCCGTAGGTGGCTGTACAGTCGAATGCGACTTCTGCAGGCTCTGTTACGCTTGGAGTTTAAGATGGTTGAAGGAAGGGGTAGGTGGGTCTTTCACTGGTTTCACCTGGTTTCCACATTTTCCCCCATGGTGAGTCCACAGATGCTTGACACCTTCTATGATGCTCCTCCTCCACTTTGAACTGTCTTGGGCCAGCGATTCCCAGGTGTCTGTGGGAATGTCACATTTCGCCAGCAAGGCCTGGAGTGTATCACTGAAGTGCTTCCTCTCTCCACTGGGGACTTGCCTTCCCTGCTCAGTGCTTTTATTAACTCCTCCTGAGAGGCCAGTGTTTTATAAACACCCTCACCCTCCCCAGTTTCAGTGCTTTTATTTTTGTTTACAAAGCTGCACGATTTACTGTTTTATTAATAAGTTATTGTTCAAAGCCAAGTGGTGCACTGCAATGTTTGTATGCCATATCCCTTTAAGAGGAGATATTGATTAAGAATTATTTAATCAGTTTTAACCCTTTAAATACTTAACCCTTCAAGTTAACCTTTAACAAATTAAAACCCTCACCTAACCATAAGCTACATTCCATGACCACAGTGACAATGAGTAGCATATTTCATAGGTATGATTTAATACAGCTCAGAAAGAAGCCATTTGGCCCTTTGTACCTATACCAACACTTTAGAGTTATGATTAGACTAGATTCCCTACATTATGGAAAAAAGCCTTTCAGCCTAACATGTCCACACCGACCCTCCAAAGTGCAACCCACCCAGATCCATTCCCCTACAATGACCCCTGACTAATGCACCTAACATCCATTGGTCCCACTCACCTTCGTCTTTCATCAGAGCCCTATACTGTTTGCCCCTTTTGATAACTTTCCCAGTCTCATTTTCAACGTTCCGCTGAGGTTGCTTTGAAGTAGCTCATTTCGGATTCCATAACCCACTGCAAGAATTTCTTCGATCACGCCTTCTGGAGATTTAACAAACTAGTTTAGAACTGGGTCGTATCATCTCCGAATGAACAAAGTTTTTCGTTATAGTGTCACACTCCCAAAAACTGGTCAGGCCATTGTACCCTCGTTCCTGATCCTGTTTCGTTTTCTAATTAGACGTTTGTGGAACAGTACACGAAGTTCCTTGTTGCCCATTAATTAAAGGAGGGGCAGGTGTTTTCCGACTGTGGTTGGGATAATTGAAATCATAACGTGCGTCTTTCACTCTATTTAAGCCGAATGGTGGGGCTTATTGTTGTGGTGCAGTTGGGAACGGGGGTTTAAACTCCTGGGAGAATGCTACAGTCTACTGGCTGTTTTCGTCTGGTCAACTGTCCCTTCGACGTCCGTGGTTCTTGCCACCGGCTTTATTGTCATTTTAAACATGAGGGGAAATTGGCTGAGACAGTCGTGAGAGTGCAGGGTAAGGAAAAGGTAGAAGTGGTGGATGGGTTAGACAGCGGAGACGAGATTTAATATTGGACACCCTACCAAAACGTACACAACTTCTCTTCTTCATCTCTTTGAAATGAATGCCACTTCTCCCAAATTATATCTGGGGTTTCTTCTAAATGCTGAGTGCACCAGTCTGAATAACTTCACACACACACACACACAACTCCTCTCGCCTGCCCTCTCTCATGTTGGAGTGACGAATTTAAGCCCTTCTAATATTTGTCCAAAGGTTTCAGCGTTGTTGCTGTCCTGCAACACTTCATGATGATTCTCAAACGAATTCACCCTCTCCTGTAAAACATCAGTAAGCGAGGTTACTCTCACTTTTCTTGGTTGCTTAACTATAGTGCTGAGCGTGGCCCAGTGTTATATAAAAACCGAGTCCCACTCTAGTCACGAGTATCCCACAATCAAACTTCCACTGCAGTATTGAGAATATGGTGCTGCCTTTCCGAGTTTGATGGTAATAGCAGGCCTTCCGTGTATGTAAAATAATCATTCTACGGCATTATTTTTGCCGAGCAGGTGAGTCCTTTCCTGGGAACCTGCTCCGTGACCATCTTTCAACCGACGCATTTAAATCTGATGGTCACTTCATTAAAAGTTTGGGTAAAATAACTTGCGTTTCCTACCTTTACAATGTCTTTGAGAATATTGCACCTTATCATGTCATGATAAATGTGATATATGCACGTCTTTTACTCCGAGATCTGCACTTTTTAAAAATGTTCTCTCTGATCAAATGTATAATTGTCTATAAGGCAATTCTTGTCAAAGTGTATTAGTGCAAGTTTGTGGCTCATATTTAATAAGGGGATGGTTCTTTGTAACTTCTGTGTGCATATTTGTTTTACTTAAATATTTCTTTTGCATAATTCTTTTTAAGGGATGATGCCTCTAAGATTGTTCTTGAACAGAAGAGGTTTTGTTTTAGTTATAGGCTAGTGTTCTAACTAAATCTTTCTGCACCATCCTTAGTGCCATTATTTTATTTGCCATCAGTTGGCGGTCTGGGAAACTGTGAAGCTCAGTGATGTACCTTCACTTTTTTTTTTGCTTGTAGTTCAGATTGACTTCTGAAGATGGGTCACTGGGCCAAAAAGCTAAGTCTGCTTTCTTTCCACAGATCCTGCCAGAACTATTGAGTTTCTCCAGCAATTTCTGTTTTTGTTTAAAGTTGATTTGGAAACAATACAAAAGAGACAAATAAAATTTAAACTTGATGATTAACTAGAACTAATAGGTAGTTTGGGAACTGCTAAATGAGTTGGGTAAAGCAATTGAGTATATTGAAGCAGATAAATCTTGTGAATATGTACAGCAAGTAAATATAGGTCTATCAATAATATGGGAGGATAGTTTCAAAATGTTTATAAGGATGTAGATAGGTCTAAATCACTATCTTATCTTATGAAGTTATATCTTTAACTACCTGTGGTAAAACATTATTTATTCAATTTATTTTAATAGAAAAACAGAATACTGTAGATGTTGAAAGTTTTCAGGAAAAATATGCTTGAAATACTCTGGATCTGGAAGCAACTGTAGAAAGTTGAACTTTACCAGATTTATCACCTTTAATTGAACTGGGAAAAGTTTAGATGTCATAGATTTTGGATGAGAGCTCAGTGGATAAACAAAGGTCTGATAGGGTGAGAGAGGAATGCTTGAATCATCAAAGATTTAGCCTCTGAGGCAAAGGAAATGGTGCAAGTAAATAAGTTTTCTTTTGAATATCTTCTTGAACAATTTTCCCATTTGGATAGGTTGAGTTGTCTTACAGCTACATGTTTTGAAGGTTGACAATCCTATCATTGGAAATGTTTTGTCAGGAGCCATTTGTCTTCCAACAATTATGCTGGGTACCATAATGAATAGGAGGAGTTCCACTTCAACTAAATATCTTCACTCTTCTACTCACAGCCACCACTTTCCCCCCCCTCCCCCCAAAAAAAACAAATTTCCATCTCGATGTTAGTTTTTCTGCTCTACCCCTTTTGTAGGTAGTACACTTTTTTGTGCTTGGTCAGCAGGCAATAGACATAAGCACATCATGCAGGCTGACCCTGCCAGTGGAGCACTATGGGACTGCTGCAATGCTGGATCTTTTGTTTTGTGGAAAGTGTAGCACTGAACACCACACAACACTACACACAGGGGAAATGTACTGCTGGGCTGGATTTGATAGTACTGTCTTGTGTGCTGCACAGTTGAAAGGTGAAACTGAGGGAGTGCTGCCTTTTAAGGAGGAGAATGAAGTTGGGTGAGAGGTGGTGAGCAGTACTAAGGGTACACTGCAATGTTGGAGCTGATATGTTTTGGCTGAGATGAGAGGGAATGGATGAGGCTTCTATTTAGTGAATCTAAAAGATTCCCATTGCTTTATTTTAATAAAGGGTCAGTTTGCAATGTGGTCTGACCACTACATATTTCTAATCCCATTAATGTTCAGTCAGAATTGAGACTTTTCTTAATCTTTTGATTTTCATTTTGTTTGCATTTGTATGTTAGGTTCTAAGAAAATTCTTTAGTTGTGGTGCATAGAATGTCATAGGAATAGTCAAATGAGACCAGAAGCTTTCTGTTTGTGAAGACTGCATAATATTTGTAAACCTATAACTGTATCAATGTAAACTAATGAACTGAAATTTATATTCCTAGCATTCATGGGTAGCATAACATAGCTGATTCTCTCTTGTTTGTTTAAATAGACATTTACAATGATTTGATTACTGGGTATTATCAATTTATACAATTGATCAGGAATATTGACTTATTTCATTGCTACAGTCAAGTGGATTTCTTACCAAGTGCAATAGAAGAATGATGATAACTTCATGATTAGTTACAACTACCACAAGTATGATTTTACTTTTCCATTGCTCCTTTTTAAAATCATGGAATCCCTAAAGTGTGGAAGCAGAGCATTTGGCCCATTTCGGTCTAGCTACTTGGTGATGAGCCAACAATTAGAAAAATTGAATTGGTTTTGACATTTTTTAACAGTAAATCAGTTTTGCTAAGTTTTTAATTATTTTGAGTGAGACGAGTTTTATTTGACTGTTTCAACTTTTAAATGTCTGTTCTGCTTTCCTAATCCTGTGTGTATGTCATCTGATGCAGATGCTCCAGCGTCTACACCTCTTAATCCTTTGGAAAAGAAATGTGATCAGCCGGTGTTACCGGAAGCTGCGTACACAGCACTAGAGTTAGAAAAGGTCAGTAAGGCAATCGAGGTAGTCAAGACTGAAGTAGAACAGCAACAACACAAGTTATTGATGTACGAGTCTACCTTGAAATGTCAACATTACAACTCTCAAGCTCCAACAAGTAGCACAATCAGCCATACATCTTCCATTATCAATGTAAAAAATACTCTGGCACCCACAATGGCAAACTCTGCATTTGAGTGTGAAGGACAAGTTATTCACTTAAATAGTGTGACGTGCAATCCAGCCGTAGTACCTAATCGTTCTTTAAATGCACATAGGCCTAATTCCTTAACTGAAGTTACTGAATTGAATGCAATCCAAGAGATACCCACAACTAGTTCCAAGGTCAAGAATGGTAGCTCAGTTTTGAATAAATACATGATTGACTGTCGAAGGCCATGTACTGATTTAGAATATGATCCATTGGTAAACTATTCTTCCAAAACAAAGCAGACTCTCAAGAAAGATTACATTGAGGAGAAACAGGAATTTAAGATAACTGAGCAAAGTCCTGAAATGAAATTCTCTCTAGCAACCCAAACAATAAAGAGTACTCAGCTCTTTGAAGAAGAGATTAGCTCTGATGATGAGCTTGTCATTGATGTGCCAGAGTTGCCTCCACTCCCTCAAAATCCTCTGGCCTACAGAAGTTGTGAAACAAAAGGAAGTGAGGCCAATGCTTCAACACTCAGCTTAATCCGTAAAGTACGGAAACCAAGAGTTGTTGAGTCCACTGGTGGCTTGGATCTGGGAAGATTGGACAATTCATTTGCTAGAAACTGCACGGCAGAAAATAGCAATGAGAAGGAAGCTAATGTTGGTACTTTGCAAAGAGAAAAATGTTGTGACTTAAATGAAAATAGCAAAGTATCTAATGTAACAGGTGATCAGATAGATATGGTTGGTAAACATCATGATGTTTCAAAGCATGGTTCCAAAGTCAATGTAGTAGAAGGATTATTGAAAACCGATCTGGTTGAAGGAAATTTTGTTCCACTTATGAATGCAAATAGACCTAAATTGTCAAATCAGAAATGTAGAAGTTTATATGAAGCTGCAAAATTAGAAGTGAATGTACAAAAATATGAAAATGAAGAGCAAAGTTTAATCAATTTGAACCGCTTGAAAAGAACAAGTGACAAAGCACCTCTGGTTGAAAGCAACGTTGCAGCAATCAAACTTGAGCAATATGTGTCCTCCTCTGCAATAGAATGTAATAGAGCAGAGACTACAAACAAGAGCAAATGCATCAGTAAGTTGGAAACTAGGCTGACTCCTGATCAACAAAGACCAAAGATGCAGAGCCAAGATTATCATTTTGGTAATGAAAAGCAGGTTGAAAGTCTTCAAATGACAAGTGATCAAGATGAAGAGTCCTCTCTTTCTGATGAAGATTTGAGTTCTTCAGTTTCAGAAGAATTGGACTTCTCTGAATCAGATCCAATGGAAGAGTGCTTAAGGATTTTTAATGAATCTGCAAAACAGGAAACTGGAGAGCGTAAGATGGATGTTGAACAGGTACTTGCAATGTTTTTGCAATGGCTTTTGGTGCAGAGAAAGGGTGGAAAAATGAAGTAATTGAGCAAGTAATTAACAAAATATTCAGCATCGATGAATATTTTGGCTGACCCATTTCTAATTGGTCAGTAATCTTTTGTTTGACAGTCACACTTAGGTAATTGGCCAGTTTTTGTAAGAATAAAAAACGTTCACAACCACCATGTATATCTGTATCTGTTGCGTAAAATTTCTGCAGGAATTCAAAACCCAAGTTTTCGGAATATTAATTACCTGGCTTTATTTCCACACATTTGTGCATTGATCTTCACTAACTGAGCCTCATTCTACATGCATAACTCCAACTCCTCAATTCTGTTTAATTCAATTCTTGAATTTGGAAGTTTCAAAGACAAGTTCGAAGAAGTGTTGCTCAGGATAGCAATTTAATAGAACTTTTTAAAAAAAAAATTGAAACTGGTGGTTTAGATATTTGAAGGTGTTCTGTTAGGCTAATGCAATGTGCACTTTTAACAGAGGGATAACGTTTTTTACATTTATGCTTTAAGCTTTTGTACACTGGTAACATGGTGAATATGATGCTATACTCCTGACTTGCACAAAGATCAATCATCCTTGTGCTTATTGACCTAAATTTTGACTCCTTTTTTCTACCAATCTCATATTTCTCATCCTTGTGTTCAAATCCTTCCATGGGTTCACTCTTCTATTCTAGGCGAGCCTGGACTCTGACCTTTTGTGCACTTGTCTGTCTATTTAATTTTACTTTTTGCTGCACTGAGGTAGGCTTTAACTATCTGATCCTAAGCATTGGAATTCTGTGTCGCTACTCTTGTAAAATGCTCCTTTTTAAAAAAAACTTATTCGATCGAGCTTTTGCTCATTTATCCTAAATACCTCTGTCAAATGTTAATATTCATGTGAAGTGTCTTAGAGCATTTTCAAATTTATACTAAATAAATGCAACTGTTGCATATCAGGTGGCTTCACCAGAATTTAATTTGCTGTATTGGACACAATTGGACAATGCAAAGCTTCTTTTTATTCAAATATTGTTATACCTATGCTCTCAAGCAAATTTAGTGTAGGTGAGTATTTTGTTTAACTTTGAAAATTCTTCACTTACTAGATTAAGACCCATTTTAATGCTTGGTTGAAATATTCACTACTTCACCTGATCAAAAAATGGTTTCAAGTTCTAATTTGTATTTTGAGACCTGTTTGGTTTAGCTTTATTGGCTAAATGGCTGCTATCTCCACCATAACAATTGTGATTTTCTTTGAATGGTGGGTGTCAAATAGTTTTTCCTTTCAGTCTGCTTTCCTTATTGAGGGATGTCAGTTTCCTTCAGAGTCCTTCCCAAGTGTAAAGTTGAGCAAATAAAAGTTGGGAACTTTTTGATAGCAATCCTAACTTCAGTTCTTTCAACCCGGTTCTCCTGCAACATAAAGGTATCTGACCGGGAGATGGATTTAGTACATGGTAGCAAGGAGCAGGAAACACCTAGCTTTCTCTTATTAGTAGCCCTGACTGAGAATCAGTAGAGTTTTTAACTTGAATTGTAACACACTTGGTTTGTTTTACTGTTTTCTTTCAATAATCTGTCTTAACGATTTGAAGTGATGTTTGCTGCTTCCGGTCCTTGCATTGAAAAGCCCAAGTGAAAATTTTAAACAAACTAGAATTGAGAGATCTTTCATTTCTGGATTGGTAAGTGTGATACACGTGTGAAACCAATTGAAACCTGACATGCATGTTTTATGCCTGATTAAATGCTTAGTAAGTAAACTTTTGAATCAAACTGACTCGCTGTAATTAAAGTAGATGTACTTGTTTGCCACAGTGCTTGCCTTTTTTAAAAGACTATTTAAAAGGTTAAGGCATGGTTGTCTGAGATTTTGGATTATGCAAATTACATTTTGTCTTTTGCTACCATCTGAGCGTCATTTTGTGACATTGTTTGAGTGCAAGCTATGTATGTAATGACACTGAACATTCAGAATCACTGGTATCTGTTCCACCTTTGTATATACCTTTAGAATACTCTTGAAAAACCTTTTGAGAATATTCCAGATACTGGGGTTGCAGGAAGTGCCAGCGCAAAACAAAAGAAGAGGATTGCGCATGTTGCTAAATTTAATAAGGTAGGTATTCAGTGCCTTTATCAATGTGTTTTACACCAGTAAACAAGAACATTTTCAAACCAAGCAAATGTTTGTGATGTGATGTTTAATATAATCTTTGCAGAGGCATTCCATTTATAACTTGGAAATATTGAGCACTGCAAGTGCTGGAGACTCAGTGGATAAAGAGTGAAGCTAGAAAAAGCACAGCAAGTCAGGAAGGACTGATGAAAGGTCCTGACCTGAAACATTAACTCCCCTTCTCTGCTGTTTGACCTGCTGTGCCTTCTCCAGCTCCACTCTTTATCCACTCTATTCCAATTATTAGCCAATCTTAAGTCACCTGAATAACCAACTTCTCTTTCAAAACAAATGCTTAGCAATGTTTGTTTTTAAGAAATAATGCTGATTTTACATGGAAATGTCATGTTATAGATACTATTCAATGTTCATCCAAATTAGCAGAACAGTGTTATGCAACGATCTTTATTGTTAATAATATCTCCATTTAATGAAGACTGCAAATATTTGCATTTAACCAGTAAAAGCATTGCAGTCATTGGCAGTTTGTGGAAAACTATTTGCATCTTGAATCCAAGTAGAATTGGAAGAGTTCTATGCATCCTGGAGAATCGTTGTACGTGTGCATGAGCATGCAAATTATTTCTTCAAGGTGATGACGGTTGGTGTTGAGTAGAATTGCTTGCATTTCAGACACCCTGAATCGGCATCAAAAGTTACCGTTTGGAAGCTGATTAGTATAGCGTTTTATTTGGCTTTTATCTGAGAATGTACCCCTA
The DNA here is from genome assembly GCF_037043375.1 of Chiloscyllium plagiosum. Classification (NCBI taxonomy): domain Eukaryota; kingdom Metazoa; phylum Chordata; class Chondrichthyes; order Orectolobiformes; family Hemiscylliidae; genus Chiloscyllium; species Chiloscyllium plagiosum. The sequence goes on from NW_028270140.1 coordinate 28,817,407, forward strand.
ACTAGGTATTCAACTTGTCCCTTATTAACTGGTCAGTGGTAAGTTTAAATCAGATCCATGAAGAATCTTTTGGAGTATGTGTTAAGTTCTCCATTTCTTGGTCTATTTCAAAAATTCCATTCATTTAGGATTCTGTGGCAAACTTGGAGGTTTTCCAAACCTGCATGGTTGTTTGGGTGTCAGTCATTAAGAGAACAATCCTATTTGGAGTCTCTGATTCTGTTAGACTGGAAAGTTAATTTGGACCTAGTTGCTTGGAGTATTGATGGTTATACCAAGAAAAAAGATATTGAGATTGGCTGATAAAAATGCTGCTATTCTGGCATGTGAAAAAACTTAATGGGTCTGGCAACATCTCTGGAGAAACACTTAATATTTAGAATGCAGTGTTGCTTCTTTGTAACTGGAAGCATTCAAAGAAGAGTTCTGCTGGATTTGCAATATGAACTGTTTCTCTCTGCTTAGATGCTGCCAGACTTGTCCCTCTGCTTGTTTCAGATCGCTGTAATACTTTTTAACATTTACTAATATTCTGGTGCTTTGGGTAATGTACCTTTTTTATTTTGTTTTGAGCAAAGGATATTAGAAGCTTTACCAGGTTGTTATTTCTGTTGATGATTTTGTGGAGACTTAAATGAACTTTGCAATTGTGTATGGGTTTTATGGAGGAGGGAGTCAAGGTGATCTTCTATCATTCCCCACTGTCTTTTTAATTTTCGACAATTTCCTCTTCCACTAAAAACTTTGCTGCAAAAAAAATGATTTTATTGGGTCAGCTTGCAAGCTATTTACAACTTGAGTGCATGCGATACAGTGCTAGTGAAGTTGTGAAAATATTAGTGACTTACTACTAACTGGACAACTTTGTAGCATATTAAGACTTGTGTGCATAAGTTACATCCTGAAGCCACATCCTTGTTTCATTTGAATAATCTTGCTTCAAGATGGTTTTTAATTATAGTTGCCAGTTTCGATTGTATACATTTAAGAAATTAATAAAACTGTTCCTTGTTTATTTTGTTTTTAAAAGGGAAAATCTAGCTTTAACAAGATAATTATTCCTCAAGCTGTACCACTGCCAAAACAGTCAAGTCGCAATCGAATAAAAATGGTCCAGCAAGAAGCTGTGCAGTTGATGGCAAATGTGAAAAGTGCTCAAGTTTATAAAGCTGCAGTTTCTAAACCTTCCGGCCAGAAGAGACTGATCGCAAAAGGATCAAAACCGCAATCAGCCAGTTCTGCAAAAGCAGGTAATGCTCAGGGATTTGGTTTCTGGGTTAACTGAAAGGTCAAATGCATTTCCTTTCTGAGTTTCTTTTGAATAATTAATGGTCAACATCTTTTATTTCTAGCTTTGTTTTTATTGCAATCTATGCCAGCAACGGCAACATTGATAGAGAAGTCAAGTAAATATTTCAGATCAATTTTTGTTAGTTGCCATGTAACAGGCTAATAATTTGTTCACTCAAAATTATTATTGTCCTTGTTTTTTTTTTCTTGGATAAACATATGTAAAGTGTTAGTAAAAGGTCATTAACCTAAAATGTAGTAACTGTCTTTCTTCCTAGAAATACTGCCTGACTTGCTGGGTATTATTTTAAGTATTTTCTGCTTTTATTTCAGATTTTCAGCATCTGCAGTATGTTACTTCTAATATCTTAATTTTTTAAACTTACAGGCTTTGCAGGTAATTTTACTTCCGGTGGCAAAAAAATGTAGGTCTTTGTAATTTTTTTGTTTTAATAGTGTTCACTATATAACTGCTGCACATCTATCATCTTGAGTTTGGTTGTTCCCTAGCTTGATGGAATTCATACAATTATGATGCAGACAGTGGAATCAAACGACCATGCTACTCCTGTATTTGCAACACAGTAAAATTAGATCCTTCAAAGAACCTCAATGGACCCCAATGGTTCCTAATATCAGGACGTTTTGAAAAACTAAGCCCTGACTCTAGATATTCTGTTTGCAGCTTAAAAGTCTTAGCTAGTTATTATTAATACGGTAATTTTAGCAAACCAAAATTAAACAATCAATTTGGCTATGATTTAAACCCAACAGCCTTTGTTTTAAGTCCCACCCACATACAAAACAGGTAAGCAAGTACAGTTAAGGAATAAATTAATAGCAACTGGCCAGATTAATTTAACTGTTTTCACAATGCATTGTTTCACAGGCTGGATTGATGTCTTCTGAAAAGCAGCCAAGAAACAATCAAGCCACCTTTTTGAGGGAGTTTTGGTGATACTCAAACTCAGTCTCCATTCTTTGAACTGCCACTAGATTGAAAATAGGTTCCAATATGGCTGATAGGTTTTTGGCAGGGTGCTGTCAAATTTTTCTGCAGCATCAACAGCCAAGCTCCTCCATCATATAGAGCCATAGTCCAAAGACCAATCCAAATTCTGGCTGCTTCAATATAATGTTCCATCCTTGACATTCTGGCATCAATTCCCAAGTATTGACCTTGTTTAATGGCCAAGCAACTGCTATCTTGTGAAACATATTGCTTCCCCAGTGTCAGCCTATCAAATATATTTTATCAAGAACTAACCTGCAGTTACCTATTGGGCCTTGTTTCACAATCAGCAATTTTTAAAAAATCAAACAAACATTCAGCTGCTGGCAGTTGTTGAAAAATGTGGTGCTGGAAAAACACAGCAGGCCAGGCAGCATCCGAGGAGCAGGAGAATCGACGTTTCGGGCATAAGCCCTTCTTCAAAAGTGCAAAACTTGCGCCCACACCTCCCTCCAAGGCCTAAATGGATCCTTCCATACCAGTCGCAAATTCACCTGCACCTCCACACACATCATTTACTGTATCTGTTGCACCCGATGTGGTCTCTTCTACATTGGGGAGACAGGCCGCCTACTTGCAGAACGTTCCAGGGAACACCTCTGGAACACCCGCACCAACCAACCCATCCGCCCCATGGCTGAACACTTGAACTCTCCCTCCCACCCCGCCAAGAACATGCAGGTCCTTGGCCTCCTCCATCGCCAGACCCTGACCACACGACGCCTGGAGGAAGAGCACCTCATCTTCCGCCTAGGAACCCTCCAACCACACTGGATGAATGTAGATTTCTCCAGCTTCCTCATTCCCTCCCCCCCCCCCCCCCCTTATCTCAGTCACAACCCCCGGATTCAGCACCGCCCTCTTGACCTGCAATCTTCTTCCCGACCTCTCCGCCCCCACCCCCACCTCCTTCCACCTATCCTATTCCCAGCACCCCTCCCCCTACCTTTTATCTCAGCCTGCTTGGCACACCAGCCTCATTCCTGAAGAAGGGCTTATGCCCGAAACGTTGATTCTCCTGCTCCTTGGATGCTGCCTGGCCTGCTGTGTTTTTCTAGCACCACATTTTTCAACTCTGGTCTCCAGCATCTGCAGTCCTCACTTTCTCCTAATTAAGCTGCTGGCAGTCCAAAAGGTCAGCTCCTAACTCTCTCTGATCACAGCTCCAACCCAAAATGGATAGAATAAAAATACTGAAAAATGAGTAAGGGTTTTAACACATTGCACAGTGGTTGATTTTTATTTTTGGTATTTGTCAGAACAGTAGTTAGTCCAAATACAATATCTACCCTTTGATTCAGGCCAAGAGTGGTTTATGTTTTAACCCAGTATTGTTTCAATTGACACTGAAATGTCAAAGGAGAAAGTGAGGACTGCAGATGCTGGAGATCTGGGCTGAAAATGTGTTGCTGGAAAAGCGCAGCACGTCAGGCAGCATCCAGGGAACAGGAGAATCGACGTTTCGGGCATAAGCCCTTCAAACCATTGTATGACTGTCTCAAATGACATGCAACTAATACAATGTGGTTCCCAGGTCTGGAGTGCTCATTTTTGGCCTCCTAGACTTTTGAAGTGAGGTTGTAAGGAGGAAAAAAATGCTTTAAGTGACATTGGTGAAATTGATGGAATTGATGGCTGATAAGTCCCCAGGGCCTAATAAACAAAATACCAGTGTATTTAAGCAAGTGACCCTATAAATAGTGGATACATATTGGTCATCTTCCAATGTTTCAAGACAGGACCAGTTCCTACAGCTTAGAGGTTAGCCATTGTAACCGCATTCTTTTTAAAAAGGGATGTAGAGAGAAAATAAGAAATTGTAGACTGCCATTGGCATTGGGGAAGATGCTAGAGTTATTTGACAAGCATTTTAAGGCAGAGCAGAAAACACTGGTAGAATCGGAGACAGTCAGCGTGGATTTAGGAAAGGGAAATCATGCTTAACAAATCTAGTTCTTCAAGGTTGTATCACGATGGGGGGAGCCAGTGGTGGTGTTTATTTGGACTTTCAAAAGGCTTCCCACTCAGTTCCTTCCAAGAGATTAATGTATAAAATTAAAGCATGGGACTGGGAGTAGTGCATTGAGATGGATTGAAAGTTTACTAGCAAACTGAGAAATCAGTAACAATAAGTGGGACTTTCTTGAGTGGTAGAATGTGATGTGGTGTTAGAGCCCTGCTATTTCCAATATGTTAATGATTTAGATGAGGGATATAAATGTATTCTCTCAATCTGTAAATGCCAAACCTGGATGGAAGGGTGACCTATGAGAAGGGTAGAGAGGTGTTGCAGTATGATTTGGACAGGTTGAGATGGCAGGCAAGTGCATTACAGATGCAGTTTAATGTGGGTAAATGTGAAACTTCCCACTTTCCTAGTGGAAATAGGAAAGCAGATTTATTATTTGAATGGCTGTAACTGAGAGGAGTATGTTCAGGACCGGGGTATCCTCCTGCTCAGTCTCTGAATGTAAGCAGCAGGGGTACAATAGGCAGCAAAGAAGACCAACTGTCTTGAGAGAGAGAGAAATAAGATGGACTATATTCAGTATCTTTCGTAGAGTGAGGTAAGGGGTGATGAATTTTGTAGGTTTGAGATTTTCTAGTAGGATAAGACAGCAAATTTAGGAGGTCATTTCCAATGACCAGGGAGCCCAGAACTGGGGTGTTACAGTTTTAAGGATATGAGATAGGCCAGTTAGGATTGAGATGAGAAATTTCTTCACCCAGAATGACAAGTCTGTGGAGTTTACTACCACTCCAAGTGGTTGAGCCCAAAACATTTCCTTTTGGAGAATGACATTGATATAGCTCTGTGGCTTAAAAGGGTCAAGTGATCTGGGGGAGTGTGGGATTAGATTGAGTTTGATCAGCCATAATTATATTCAATAGTACAGCAGGCTCAAAGGCTCGAGTGGTCTACTACTGCTCCTATTTTCTTTGTTTCTGTGTGGGAGTTGCTGGCTGGACTAGCATTTATTTCCTGTCCCTAGTTGTCCTTGAGAGAGTGATGATTAGTTTCCTTCTTGACCAGTTTATCTGCTTTAGGTAGATTTGTGTTAGGAATTTGAATACTATTAGGAATTTGACTGAATGACGATATATTTCCATGTAAGGTCTTTTGAAGAGAGCTTCGCAGGTGGTGTTTCCTGCGTATCCTGTCCTCTTCTGGATGGCACTGGTCTGGTTTGAAAGGTGGTTCTTAAGGAACTTTGAATTTTGCAATGCTGCTATGAGTATTCGTAGTGGAGGAAATGGAGATGATTCCAATCAAATGAGTATGTGTCAAGCTTCTCGCATTGTTGAAACTGCACTCATCCAGGCAAATATGGGGCATTTCCATCAGATCCCTGACTTGTGGTTTGTAGGCAGTGGACAGGCTTGGGGGTGCCATCACCACCACCTTGAGGGCAATTTGGGATGGGAAATAATGTTGGTCAGCCAGTGATGCCCACATCCCATATGAGCAAAAGGCAAGTTGCAGGGATCCAAGATGGTGGTGATCTAAGAAGAGAGATGAAGTCCGAGCCCACACTACCCAGACCACTGCGATATCCTGGGACTCTGGAAGGGTCATGGAGTCCCAGGAAATGGTTAGAGAGCAACTTACCTTGGTTTTCGTTGACCAGGGATGCCGATGAAGGGAAAAGGGTACGTCAGAAGCCGAGCCCGCGGCCCAGACTGCAGGATCCGCCGACTCCATTTCTCACCAGGTCCTGGTGAAGGAGTTTGCGAAATCTCGATGTTGGGCAAGTAGATAGAGGAGAAGCTGGCCCCGATCTCTTATCATGCTGCAGAAGCATGAACAGTGGCTGTGAGATCTGGAGAAAAGGATGGATGAGGTAGAACACAGTCACAATGGTGGAAGCTGATATTGGTTCCTCCATGGATAGGATCCAAGCCCTGGAGACGCAGATCCGTAATTTGGCTGACCTTGAACAGGAGCAGGAGAAAAAAAATTCCGATTGTCGGTCTGCCGAAAGGTAAGAAAGGTGAGTGGCCAGTGGAATTTGAGGATTGGTTGCTGAAATTCCTTAACTCCGGGGCTGGAATGAGAGGCTGGAAGCTCGAGAGGACTTACTGGGTCATGGTTCAGAGGTCAGGTCACCAACATCCTCATCTTGTCTTGGTGCGGTTTCATCATTATAGAAATAAGGAGAAAATCATGGAAGCTTCCAGAATCCAGAGGAAGGATCCAAAGGCCCTAGTGTATGAGAGATCTAAGATCATGTTCTTCCAGGATTTCAGTGGTGGTGGTCCAGAAGAGAAAATCCTATGACTGTGTCAAGAGAAGACTGAGGGAGCTTGGGATCCAGTACTCCTGAGGTATCCAGCTCTGCTTCAGATCACCTTAGATGGATCTGTACATTTCTTTTAGACATGTCAGAGAAGGCTAGAGACTTAGTGGACAAATTAACTTAATCTGAACAATTTTGTGTTTACAAATAGTGTTGTTGGGTATGTCTCCCTTTTTCTTTTTAAAAAGAGGAAGTCTGGTTGGGGCTATCTTTTCCTTTTTTTATTATTGGCAATAATTTGGTCTAAACTGTTTGAGGGCAGTTGAGATGTGTACTTTCAATTTCTAAGTTATCCTTATACCAATGGATGGATGAGGTACTTCCCCCTTTTTAAAAAAAATTCGTTATCCACAGTGTTATCTCATGGTGTATTTTCTTTCTTTACTGCTTGTGTTTACAGTGCAACTCTAGCTAGGAGGAGGGAAAATGGTTGGGATGGCTAGATGCCTACTTACGAGCAGTTTATGTTCGGTTCAAGTATTTTAATGCCTGGGCTGCAGTATTGGCAGCGGGATAGGAAGTTGGGTTTTGGGATGTGTAGTTGCCCCCTTTGGGCAGGAGTTGAGTTCCCCTACACGGCGCCATTGACGCTTTATATGTTGGTTTGTTTTTTGATTTTTCTTGTATATAATCTTTTTGATAGGTTTGTTAACTGTAGTGGGCTTAGTTTATACAGTTTTATTGTTCGATGGATCTTGCAACACGAAGGCTTGGCGATTTGTGGTTTGAGTTTCTCCTCTCTGGTATTTAAATGCTACTGCAGAAGGCAATGGCTAATGACTTGACTAAATGATGTACGTGGAATATCAAGGGCAGTCAGTCACCAATTAAGAGGAAAAAGGTACTTTTGAGTCTCAAAGGAAAAGGTGGCTATTGCTTTGTTACAGGCGACACACTTGGATGATAAGGAGCATTTGAAACTACAGCAGAATGGCTTTGATCGGGTTTACTTTTCATCTTTTAATACCACAAGTAGGGGAGTGGCTATATCGGTTAGCAGGAATCTCCCATTACTAGTGTGTGCTCAAGAGACACAGGAGGTTTGTAATTCTCAAAGCCCAGATAAATTGGGAAGAATATGGTGTTTTAAATGTTTATTGGCCTCCTAGCCCATCCCCTCAAATTTCTGATAGATGCATTCTCTAAATTGTTCAGTCTCCAGTCCCAGCATAGCATTATGGGGGAGATTTTAACTGTCTTGTGGATCCCACGGTAGACAAGTTACCCAAAGGCCCCCTTGTGCCATCTATACAAATGTCTGGAGGCCTCTCCACCCTACAGACAAAGATTTTGTTTTTTTTTTTTCCAATCCGCACAGATGTCACACCAGGATTGATATTTTTTTCCTGACCCCCGTGGCAATCCTGGACTTGGTAGCATCTTGTGCAATTGGTAATATTACCATCTCCGATCACGCTCCAGTGTACCTGTTGGTTACGATTAAGGAGAAAGTGAGGACTGCAGATGCTGGAGATCAGAGCTGAAAATGTGTTGCTGGAAAAGTGCAGGAGGTCAGGCAGCATCCAAGGAGCAGGAGAATCAACATTTTGGGCATGAGCCCTTCTTCTGGAATCCTGAAGAAGGGCTCATGCCCGAAACGTCAATTCTCCTCCTTGGATGCTGCCTGGCCTGCTGCGCTTTTCCAGCAACACATTTTCAGCAGTTACGATTAAGGACCCTACAGTGAGCTCGAGGCACTGGTGAATGGATCCTTTTATCCTTAAGGATAATTTTGTGGAGTAATTTTAGGGCGTTCCTCGGTTAGTAGCCCGTCCGTCCTTTGGGAAACTGCCAAAGCCTATGCCAGGGGGTTAGTTATTTCCTATTCTGCCAGTACGAAGCAGCAGAAGGGCAAACAGCAATGTCTCCTCAAAGCATGGTTGAAGGCAGCCGAGAAGGCTTACTTTGACTGGCCCTCGTTGGCCAAACTACAGAGGATTACAGTGCTGCGGTCTGCATTGAATTCCTTGCTCTCACAGACCGCAAAGAAGGAGCTTACTTTCATAAAGCAAATGGTATATGAACATGATGACAAGCCAGGCAAGTACCCTAGCATAGCTCACCAGGAAAAGGAGTGCCCCTCAAACCATTATGCCGATTAGGGAAGGGTCTGGGAACCTAACATGTGAATCCAAAAATATTAATGTGGCATTCCAGAGATTTTATCTGAATTACACCAATCTGAGGGTTGTGAGGAGGGCCAAGATGGAGTCCTTTCTCAAGGATCTGGAGCTCCTGGGCGTGACCCCTGAGCAAGAGTCTTTTCTCAATGCCCCCTTATCAAAGCAAGAGGTGCAGGAGACTGAAGCAGCTTCAGAGGTGGAAAGGCGCCCGGTCCTGATGGACCTCGCAGTGAATTCTATAAGGAATTTATAAACCTATTGTCAGGCCCGATGCTCAACATGTTCAATGACTTGTACAGTCATGATAATCTCCTGCCATCTGAGAGGCCAATATTTCACTTATTCTTTAAAAAGGGAAGGTCCCGGAGGACTCTGCTTCTTACAGGCCCATTTCACTCATAAATGTGGACTTCAAAATCCTCCTAAGACTCTTGTGTTAAGGCTGGAGACTGTTAAAGAGGACCAGACTGGCTTCATAAAGGGCCACACATCCTCCAATAATGTAATTCAAGCATGTCAACAGACGATAGAGGGATTGGTGATTTCTCTAGATGCAGAGAAGGCATTTGACAGATTTGAGTGACCGTACCTTTTTTATACTTTGGAGTGGTTGGACTTGGGGGAAGCCTTTATAAGATGGGTAAAGGTTCTGTACAGTGACCCTCTCGCTGCTGTCATCACCAATGGGGTATGAACAAGCAATTTTAACACTTGTTCAGCCCTGTCGGCTGCCTTTATCTTTCGCCAATGTGTTTTACATTGGTGATTGAACCATTGGCGGAGGCCATTCATAGGGATCCTAAAATATCAGTTCCAGAAGTGGGATCAAAATTACGTAAGATTTTGTTGTACGTTGTCGCTGTCCTCTCTTTTTTTTTTTGTCAAATCCAGCAGTTTTGGTGCCTTGCCTGATACAATGCATCAGCAAGTTTGGCACCTTTTCGGGGTACAAGATTGATTTTGCAAAATCAGAGGCTATGCCTATGGGTGGCTTTAAGAAGATGCGAAGCTTTGAGGGTGAATATTGATTCCCATTTAAGTGGTCACGGCGGGGGGTGGGATTTTCAATAAGCAAAAGTTCAGGATACTGACCAGCTGGTTCAGCTCTTTTATTTGGTATCGTGAGCAGCCCCTTAGCTAAACTGCATTGTCTCTCAGATTGGGGGGAGTGGATCTCTTGCACATTAAAAGCTACCAACAAAGCTCGCTTTTATCTTACATGAGTGATTGGGCTTGTGGGGGGACCTCTTTCAATATGGTTAGGTATCAAAACCTCTCTGGCAAGGTGCTCCCTTACCAGCTTGCTGTTTTTGGACAAAATGAGGACAGTTAGGGAATATTGCCATAACCCAATAGTTATCAATACTGTTAAAGCATGGAGTGCAATTCAGCAGAGGGAAGGCAATATTGGCAAAATGTCTTCTCTTACACCTATAATGGAATGCCCTGCCAGTAGCAGTGGTGGACTCTCCCTCTTTATGGGCATCTAAGCGGGCATTGGATAGGCATATGGAGGATAGTGGGCTAGTGTAGGTTAGGTGGGCTTGGATCGGCGCAACATCGAGGGTCAAAGGGCCTGTACTGCGCTGTATTCTTCTATGTTCTATAATGGGTATGCCAGATTTTCAACTGGGGATGATTTGATTCAGGATTCAAACATTGGGCAGCTAGGGGTGTGTCTTGCATAGGCGATTTATTTGGTGGAGACACAATGATGTCTTTTGATCAGTTAGCACAGAAACACGACCCTCCACCAGTGAGTTATTTAGTTGTCCACTACCATTTATGACTGAATATGAATATCTAAGCAGACAGAGCTTGGATCTGATCGTAGTTGTGGGATTGCTTAGATCTGTCTGCTTATGCTGTTTCAAATACATTGTCTACATGCATGTAGTCCTGTTTAGTAGCTTTAAGTTGATGATTCCTGTTTAGGTATGCCTGAAACTGCTCGTCATGTTTCTCCTGTGCTTTCCATTGATTCAAGGTTGTTCCCCAGGCTTAAAGGTAATGGTACAGTGGGGGTATGCTGGACTGTGAGGATGTAGATTGCGCTGTAGTATGATTCTGCTGTTGCTGATGGCCCATAGTGCCTCACGGATGCCTAATCTTGAGTTTCTAGATCTGTTTGGAGTCTATCCCATTTAGCACAGTAACTAGTGACACACAACAATGTATGGTACTGTGTGTGAAAGCAAGACTTCATCTCCCTAAGATCTCTGGTGGTCACTTGCATCTGTTCATGACAGTATTGGTAGATGAAATGAGGCCTAGTGTTTTTTCTCCCCTTGTTGCTTCCTTCACCACTACCCTATTCCCAGACCTAGGAAAATCACTGCAATCTCCTTGACTGTCCATGTGGTTGTTGGTTTCCAACCACTTTTTCTTTTTATTTGAAAGAAAGTCCTATTTCTAAGGTGTTCGGAAATGTTTTTTAGCAACATCTTTGTGCATATTTGTATATTTGCTGAGGCTATGTATTTGAAAGCAGTGCTAGAGAATCTCAGCAAGTCTCAGTAGCCAGGACAAGGGAAACAGTTGAGATTTCATGCTAATGCTAATCCATTCTAAAGTCATTATTGAATTCAGTGTTGACTTTTTTTTTCTCTCCACGGGTGCTGTCAGACCTGCTGAAATTCCCTGATTTTTATTTAGGTGTTTACCCCATGTCAAATTAATCTTCTGCAATCTTTATTAGCATCTGAGGGTGTGATGTGATATCTCAGTAACTAGTTCAGTGCTTGAATTTTGTTTTTTCAGTAACTTTGCCATGTTGGCTTTCCAGCTAATAATGTTGAAACAAGTGCTATGGCACTTCAGTTTAAATGTATCAATGTTAATGGCTTTATGGTGGTTCCTAAAAGTATTGGGGGTTGGTTTAACTTGAAGTGATATTGAATTGAATATTATGGACCAGGCCAGATCTTCTCAACACATTAAGAAGGTAGCCTCGACCTTCACTTTTATTAGCTGTTTTAGGCAGATGTAAGGTGGCTATTCCAGGAGTGATGCAGCTGGTCAAACGACTGTTTCAAAATGAAAAAAATTACTTACAGACTACCAAACGAAACCAGAACAGAATATAGAATAACTGTTTCCTGATGAAGGGCTTTTGCCTGCAACGTCAACTCTCCAGCTCCTCTGATGCTGCCTGACCTGTGCTTTTCTAGCACCCAACACTCAAAACTAATCTCCAGCATCTGCGGTCCTCACTTTCTCCTATTGAATAACTTAATCCATCTGAAAACCTAACTGACGCTATCTCAACTTAATGATGCTGTTCCAATTTTGTAACATCCCCATAAACACACCCCTTGGCAAAAAGATAAATTCAAACCCAGGTTCTTACAGGAGAGAGGATCAGCCAGGGATCATTGCTCGAGCATGGAACCTTCTTTCACTATTGTTGCTTCTGTTCCCAGTTAAAACTAAACCAAACTGAAAAAATCCCTGAACTGGGAGAATTGGCCATTCTCCTTTCATGGTCCAAGTGTTTTTTTTAAAAACTTAAAAGCCTTTTTCCCTGATTGTTGCCTTGGGCAGTATCTGTTAGCCATTAGAAAAGACTCCAAACCCTAGACAAATCAGAACCCCTGGCTTTTACAAACCCTCTTGGGGGCAAAAAAAAACAAAGACAACATAACCTTGCTAAAGGAGCAGCTTCATCACGATATCTATTGTATAATTTTTCTCTTGACCCAAATAGAATGGAGAATTGTATGGGAATTGTTTCTTGACATAAACTGAACCAAGAACAACAACAAACCAAATATGGATAGAGGGTTTGAAAAGAGGAACAAATTTTAAACAATAAAGACTCTTTATTGTGAAGAGAAGGCTAATTGTGCCATGGCTGGAATATCTTTAAATCTTAAAACTGAATAGCATTTAAAGCTTTCTGCTGAACCTCTAACTTTATAACATTTATTTATAAAAGAGAACTTTATTTCTTCCCAATGTTTTTTTTTTAAAAAAAAGCTTCACTTTCCACACCATCTTCAACTTTCTTAATCTTTTCCAGAATCTCCAAAGAACGCGTATGCCTGTGGTGTTCTCGAACACTGTTCGTTTGCTTACCCTTCACCTGAGGAGGGGATGAAGTGGTTGGCAGGAGAGCTAAATTGACAAACAAAATTAGAATTGACCCATAACACCCCGCCCACCTTTTATCTGATGGAGTTACTGGGGCATGAAAAGGCATTCAAGCCACTTTTTAAAATTTTCTTTCACAATTCAGAACATTTACTATAGAATGTACTGACTGAATTGACTTACTGCATCATGCAAGTGAATGGATTTGTGGTATTTCCTGTTTTTGTGTACAGCACTTACTGGGCAAAGGTAGGAAGTGAAATGACATTTTGATTGTGGATAGAATATTTTTGTTATTTGTCACTAACTGTGTGATTGCCTCTAGTTTCCCAGAATTCTTTCAGGAAACGTCCCAGTTCACACTCTAGCCCTAGCTGTAACATGTCTTTGAAAGAACAGATTGCTCAAGACCATACTTCCAAAACCACACGTACACTTTCTCCATTGGAATCAGCCAGCCGTGTTCCTGCTCCACAGGTATATAAATGTTGTTTTATTGTTTTGAAGAAGTGCTCAAACATTTGTCCCATTCTCTGAACAAAAGGGCTACCTTTTCCTTTGTTTCAGAGAGCTAGCTCAAAGCGAGGAGCTAAAGTGTCCAACACTGTGCGAAAACAGTATCTTGGCTTTTTTATTGAGGAGTTTTTGAAGACCTGTTCATCTCGACAAGCAGCAGTTAAAAAGGTTAGTACAGAAATTGACTGGAACACTGGCAATTCCTTAAAATGGAGTACATTTAACAACTGCAGAAGAGCACCCCATGTTGAATTGCATTTGTAGAAAACATTATTTCTTATCGTTATTTTGGAGAATCTGTCGTCTGCTCTGTAATTGTTTAATACTTGGGATGGAATATAGTGTGAGATGACAAAGATGAAAGATTGAATGCTGGCAGTTACTTATTGTCTAAGTCTTTCTGTACAAATCTGATCTTGTTTGTGGTGGACATTTAACTGAAATCTGCTGTTTAAAATTCCTAGGTTGCCAGTTTTAACAAGGCCTGCAGGGGAAGAACAGTTGGATTTAGTTGAAGTAATTGAAACTGCTTCCTCTAACTGGGTAACCTCGGCCATTCCTATTAGGAATGTACAAAACTGGTCAACTCAATGCAGCTTGATAGTATTCAGACATGGTGTTTGACGGAGTTGGAGGAAGGGGCAAAAGTGCTTTTTTTTTCTAACCTTTACCTCCCAAGAATTAGTTTCTTTCTCTGTAGCAGAACAATTTGGTGAGCCTGGTAAGTGACTAAAATTTATACTACTTTGAGCTTAAGGCAAGAAAAGCATAGCAACCAATGGTGCATTCCATTAAACATGAAAAGGTAAGTAAATATGTAAAACCTAATTTTAAAATGGCATAATAAATTATCTGTCACTGGGTCAAAATTTTGGAGCTGTTTCCCTAATGGCATTGTGAGTGTATCTAAAGCAAATGGATTGCAGGGATCAGGGAAGGCAGCTCACCAGTACCACCTCTTGGGCAACAAGTGATGGTAATAAACACTGGCTCAGCCAGCAACATGCACATCCCATTAATTTGAAGAAGCTGTAGCATGTGGGAGCTCCTGGATGCCATTGTGATCCAGAACAAACTCTCTGCAGTAGATGTTTGAACTTAGAGCATCTTAGTTCAGTTTTGTTTTGAAGTGGTGTGAATTATGCAAAACAAAAGTGGAGTGTTTCATAAATTCACTGTACTGGGAGGCAGACACATCTCTTTGACCAAATCATGAGATTCCACCCTATGTCCAGGGATTGCTTCACTTCCAGCCCATAGGTAAAGGAACCCAGAGGGCAGAGCCTTAATCTTTGTAATTGTCCAACAGGCCTGAAGTTCTTTCAGCTTCAGGGAAGACTGCAGGGTGGATAAGGCACATGGTACAGAAACCACTCAAGAAGGAGGGAGTAAGAAGAAGCATAATGGTGGTAGGTGACATGTATCGAGGAGGACTGACATTGTTCTCTACTGCAAAGCAAGAGTGCAGATGGCTATCTGCCTCTGTCTTGATTCAGAATATCCACTTAAGACTGAAGATGAACAAGCATGTACCAATGACATTGAGTTTGTGAAAGAGATTCTACATAGTCTGAATCAGAGGTGCCAAATTGAGAAGCTGACCTCAATAGGTCATAAATTGCTAGATTATTACATGAGCCACACAAGTTGATATGTGGGAAATATGGTTAGACAAATACATGCATGACTTAAAGACTGGTGTGGGAGACAAGAACCAGAAACGTTCTTGGCACAGTGGGACTAGTACTGGGAACAGTGAGACGTACATCATTTGGGATGATTTCCCCCACCTGAACTGTGTGGCTGTTGTTTCAAGCCAGATAATTAGAGAGGTGGAAAATTTATTTTTAACTAGTAGTAGCAAGAATCAAATTTGGGAAGATGGGACAGAAATCAAACGAGACCAGACAAAAGAGCAAGTTAAAGTGGGAAATGTTAAAGTGAGTGTGATAGGAGAGGATAGAGTATGAACCAAAAACAGCTGATGTGACTAGAGAATACAAAAAGATAAAACTCAAGGTAAAATTACTTGTGGGTGTAGTGTACAGGTCCTCTAATCATCTAGTGCCCTGTGGGATTTCTCAAATGAGCCTGTATCCATAATACTTCCAGGCAGTGCATTCTAAATCTAGTTGTTATGTGAAGGTTTATCTTCTGGCATCACATTTGCTGCTCTGCAGATTACTGTAAGTCTCTGTCCTTTGATTCTTTTTGCTAGCTAAGAGTAAAGGTAATGAAATTATTGTTGATGTATTGTCAGCACCTGACCACTGAATTTCTATTGGAGCTTTATGATCACCTTATTTCCTTTCATCTTCAGACCTAGTAAATGAGGATAATTATGATCTTAATGCTGTCCTTTTGGCAGATGATGACTGAGGTACAGCAAACCTGGAATCTCCTCAATCCCAACACTTTGGATGCCAGTAGAAGGTCAACATAATTGAGCTAATTGCTTTTGAAAGGAGTCAGTAATTTTTCCTCTTGTTTTAGGCTATGTCTGAAGAAAAAGTTATTTTTGAACGTAGTGCAAACAAGTTCATGTATTTGAATGTAGCTGTGCATGCACTGAAGATCTTGAAGAATCTGGCGAAACAAGGACCAATGTCTTCAGATGGTATGTTTTCAGGCTGCCCTATCCAAGCTATCCCTGTGCAAATTAGCAATGGACATAATTGAAAAATGTCACAAAGTTTGACCAATGTTGAGAGTAATAATACTTTTCAAAAAATCAGAGGAAAATTGATTTTTTTTTGGAGAATTTCTGATATTTTATCAATGATTTAATCATTGCATTGTACACACTTCTTGAATCACTAATTTAATATGAAAACAATGTTTGTTTGACTCAAGTTCCATTTGAAAGCCAACTTTCAGCAACTTGAATCCCACAATATGTACTTTGCAATTGGTTAAATTTTCTTAGGAAAAGACTGCATTGAGTTAAAATGAATAAGTTCTCAATCTACTGCATTGGATGGACCAGTGTGAAATAGCAATGAACTTTGAGAAAACTAAATGTGTTTATTTTCAAGGTTGCCAGCCCTCTAAAAGGAAGAGACTTTCATCAGGAACAATTCTAGAAGGTGAGTTAATCAAGGGTTCTTATCACAATACATTTATCTTGGGAGTGAAATATCAAGCTTTTATTTCAAAAGTCTTTTTTTAAATGCTAGTCCTATTTACATGATCAGAAGTGAAGCACATTTGGACTTCAGTTAGAATATTGTGTATAGTTCTGGGTGCCATGTGATAGGAAAGATGCCAATGCAATGGAGAGTGTGCAGAAGCAATTCACAAGAATGGCGCCAAGGATGAGGAACTTTAGTTGAGGATAGATTGAAATCTGGACTGTTTGCCTTGGACAGAAAGCTAAGAGGTAATCTGAGGTTTACAAAATGAGAGGGTTGGGTAGAATAGATAGGAGCAAGAGAGCATAGACTTTATGAACTGCAAAAGAAGCTAGCGTGAAGTAAGGAAAAGCGTTCACTTAGTGAGTAATTTGGGTCCAGAATGCATTGCCAGGAAATGTGCAGGAGGCATGATCAATTCAGGTATTCACGAGGGCATGTGATGATTATTTGGGTAAGAATAATATGCATGGGCATATGTAAGAGGGAAAAACAAGAGATTGACATGAAGTAATGACACTCATTTAAATGGGCTCCTGTGATGCAAGTGAGGAAGGGTGAATTAGCTCTCATTCCAGTGTCCCGGGTAGGCTGCAACACTATTTAATTCCCCTTTTGCATGTGGCTAAATCTTCCCCAATTAAAATGAAGCAATGAGACAATTGCTAGATATACTTGAGTGAAAGAACATTTATTTTTCCTTGGGTTAGCAGATAAATATTAAAATTTAACAAGCTTTTACATGGACTTAAGAATTGGTGTCTGATACAAAGGAAGTTATAATGAAAATACAGATTAAAGTCCTTAAGGAGACCTGTTTTGTCTCATTAGTCAATGGGATGTGTCACTGGCTAGGCCAGTAATTATTGCCCATCTGTAATTTCCCTGGAGAAAGTGGTGATGAACTGTAGCCTTGAACTCTGTAGAACATGATATAGGGATACCCACAGCTGGCAGGAAGACAATGCCATGATTTTGACTCTGTGACCTTTAAAGGTCACAGTCATTTTAGTTCCAAGTCAGGATGGTGTGACTTGGAGGGGAAATTACAGGTAGTGTTGTGTCCCACGTGGTCCAGGTTACAGCATTGGAAGGTGCAGTTCAAGGAGCCTTGGTTAAATAATGTTTTGCATCTGAAATGTACACCATGCTGCCACTATATCTGTGGTGCTATGAAGTGGGCTGCATTGTGCTGGGTGGGGTGATGTCCTAGAGTGTTGTTAGAACTGAACCCAATCACCGAATTGTTAAAGCATTGAAGGAGGCCATTTAACCCATCATGCCTGCACCACTTATCTTAACTATTAACAGGCTGAGCTGAAAATGTGTTGCTGGAAAAGCGCAGCAGGTCAGGCTGCATCCAGGGAACAGGAGAATCGACGTTTCGGGCATAAGCGCTTCTTCAGGAGGGCTTATGCCCGAAATGTCGATTCTCCTGTTCCCTGGATGCTGCCTGACCTGCGCTTTTCCAGCAACACATTTTCAGCTCTGATCTCCAGCATCTGCAGACCTCACTTTCTCCTATTAACAGGCTGAGGCTAATTTATGAGAATGGGAGAGTAAGGGGTTCACCTGATGTGTTGAAAATTTTGAAAAACAAAGATAAGTCCCCTGGGCCAGATGGGATATACCCAAGTTTATGACAGGAAGTGAGGGAAGAGATTGCTGTGCCTTTGGCAATTTTATCTTTGCTCTTAACTATTCACTGGAGTCGTGCCAGATGATCGGAGGGTGGCAAATGTTATTTCCTTGTTCAAGAAAGGGAATAGGGATAATCCTGGGAATTACAGACCAGTCAGTTTTATGTCAGTGGTGAGTGAAGTATTGGAGAAGATTGAGAGACAGGATTTATAATTCCATGGAAAACCATTGTTTGATTAGAGATGGTCAGCATGACTTTGAAGGGCAGGTCATGTCTCAAGCCTTATTGAATTCTTGGAGGATGTGATAAAACACATTTGAAGGTAGAGCATGGATGTGGTGTACATGGATTTTAGCAAAGCATTTGATAAAGTTCCCCATGATAGGCTCACTCAAAGTAAAGAGGCATAGGATATGGGGAAATTTGGCTGTCTGGATACAGAATTGACTGGCTTATAAAGGACGGAGGGTGGTTGTAGATGGAAAGTGCTCAGTCTGGAGCTTGGTGACCAGTGGTGTTCTGCAAGGATATGTTCTTTGTGATTTTTATAAGTGACTTGGATGAGGAAGTCAAAGGATGGGCTAGTAAGTTCGCTGATGAGATGAGGGTTGGTAGTATGGAGGACTGTTATAGGTTGCAACGGGACATTGACAAGATGCAGAACTGGGGTGAGAAGTGCAGATGGAGTTCAACCTGGAAAAGTGTGAAGTGATTGTTTGGAAGATCGAATCTGAATGTTGAATACAGGGTTAAAGACAGGATCCTTGCCAGTGTGGAGGAACAGAGCGATCTTGGTCTACATCCATAATCTCTCAAAGTTGCCACCCATGTTAAGAGTTAAGGTATATGATGTGTTGGCTTTCATTAGCAGGGCAATTGAGTTTAAGAGCCAAGAGGTTATGCTGCAGTTCTATAAAGCTCTAGTTGGACCACACTTGAACTATTGAGAGTTCTGGTTAGCTCATCATAGGAAGGATGTGGAAGCTTTAGAAAGGGTGCAGAGGAGATTTACCAGGATGCTGCCTGGACTTGAGGGATTGTCTTATGAAAGGTTGAGGAAGCTAGGATTTTCTCATTGGAACAAAGAAAGATGAGAGGTGACTTGATAGAGGTGAACAAGATAATGAGAAGCATAGGTAGTGAATAGTCAAAAGATTTTTTACCAGGGCAGAAATGGCTATCACAATTGTGATTGGAGGAAGGTTTAGGAGAGATGTCAGAAGTAGGTTCTTTACACAGTGGTGGGTGTGTGGAATGCACTGCCAGCAGTGGTGGTAGAGTCAGATGCATTAGGGACGGGATATGGGTGACAGTCAAATGAAGGGTTGTGTAGGTTAGTTTGATCTTTAGAAGGATAAAAGATCGGCACAACATCGGGGGCCAAAGGGTTGTCCTGAACTGTACTGTTTAAGGTTTTGTTTTGATGGACCCTTTTTTTTTTGTCTACCCAGGCAGACATTTTTTTTAAATGAGCAATCAGAACTAGAGGCAATAAAGGGACTAAACTGACTAGGCAATTTGGGTACCCGGAGTATGGGTCTCATCACCTCATGGATTGATTGTGAATTATATAGATCCATTTTGAGGGAAGTTAGCTAAATGCGTGAGGATGAAACCAATAAAATATCCTGTTTGGATAGGATGAAGAGATAAGGATAAGGTGTCTGCAGAATGTAAATATCAGCGTGGACCATTTGAACTGAATAGTTGTCTTTACTGATATGTAAAGATGTCAAATAATAATGTCAAATTAATATTTGGCCAAGTTTCCAGATTTCTTGAGTACTGCCTTAGCACACAGTTCAATCATGGGCCAATGATCTTTCTGGAGACCAAGAAACACTTCACTTGTAGTTGACCACATGTACATCACAGATGAGTAATGTTATCTATGTTCTAACCAAGTTTAATGAAAAACTACTTGAGTCCATAGTCTGTGCCCAGAGATATTTTTCAAAGTTCTTTTTTTTCCAACAGGAGCCAGGGTGTTCCTGAGATATTTGACATTTAATTAATTCTGGCTGTGTTGTTTATGTCCACTCCTATTGCGGCTTCTGCTGTTGATATTACACCATGGATGACTTCAGCTGGCACCTTTAAACAGTTTTTCTGTCATTAGCAAGTTGGAGAATGCTTTAATTTTTAATGTTGGTATCTGCAATCTCCATTATTTAACAGCGCTATGCCAAAAACATTTGTTTGTCAGTATTATGAATATTTTTAATGGTCCTTGTTCAGCATTGGCTTTTATATTTCTGGATGCTTTTGCCTGGCGTATAAAAGGGTAAAGACTGAGCTACCTGTTGGCAAAGCATCTGTTTTTATTCCATTTGATTGTAAGGGATTCAGCCTGCGTTTCAGGCTGATTGGAATGGAATGTCATGCTTGTGTGGCATTAATTGGCAATCTTGCTGAATAGTCAAAGTATGATACCTGTGTCACATGGAGCAAATGCTGGGGTATCATCCATGGTCAGACTAAAGACTCATTCTGTTGTGAGCAGTGCAGAACAGCTGTACAGACTGGGGTCTGCAGATCCTTGGAGGTACATAGAGGCTTTCCTGGGGCCCATAAATATTTTGGGCAGCAGTAGTGTATAAGAATATGTGTAGCATACAATGGGCTGACTGCTTTGCCCAGAAGGGGAATGTGTATATATAAAGGGAGACTATTTTATAAAATGCTATTTTGAAAAAGAAGTCATCAACGTTTGCATATTTTGTTTTATTTTGGGTAGTGGGAGTGTCTGTAAATATCTGCGGGAAAAAACATTCTTCAGTAAAACATATTTGCGAACTGATTTTTAAAATGTAGTTTTTATCTAGCTGTTCTATTTCTGACCTGGATGTAAAGGAAGGCAAAGTTACTGTAGTCCCATAGGACCATAAGGCTGCTCTCATTAGACAAATGTGACTGACTGGTAGTTCTCAGTGAGATTAATAAATCCCATGCTGGCTGAGGTTGAGCCTACAGTGTTGATGTCACTCTGCATATCTAACCAGCCATCCAGCTAAGTGCCCCTCCCTCCCAAACACTCAAGCATGTGCGCACACAATTACCTGGGTATTCTTGATTATGGAGAGAGTTCACTTTCTAGACACTGATCAACCAACATGAGAAATATCTGTTGCTATAAATCAATATCTTGTATTCCAATATCATGGCCTATGAAAGTTTTCCTCTTTGCACCTAATGTCTGATGTAGAGTGTAATATTTTGAACTCTACAGGTGCTGCACTTTATAGTGCTCTCAAGAGCTATGTCTTAACTGAAGGACAGTTGAAGGAAAATGGATATCCTCGCTATGACCCTGAAAACCCAGGAACTGCTCTACTATTCAATGGCGAAGCAAATAAATATATTGCTGACTGTGAGTGTGAAGAGGTTTTATTTTATGGTTACCTGAAAAAAATCATTATACTACAGCAAAATCTACATAATGGCATACTTTATGTAATTGAGTTTTAAATGCACATTTTGTTTAGTATGTGCTTATTCAAAAAGCTCAAGTAGCGCACTTTAAAAATAGTTCATTGGAACTTTATCCATAAAAATGAATAAAATCCACAGTGACCGGTCAAAATAAAGCTTTCTCTCGACTTGAATTTTCAACGTCCTTGTGTCTCTTTGCTGTCTTTGCTGAAGCTAAAAATCTCACAACACCAGGTTATAGTCCAACAGGTTTAATTGGACGCACTAGCTTTCGGAGCGCTGCTCTTTCATCAGCTGGCTGTGACAGCTACCTGATGAAGGAGCGGTGCTCTGAAAGCTAGTGCTTCCAAATTAACCTGTTGGACTATAACCTGGTGTTGTGATTTTTAACTTTGTCCACCCCAGTCCAACACTGGCACCTCTGTCATTTTGATGCTTAACCCTTGTCAATGTTTGGCTCATCTCAATAAACAATGCTGAATTACAATAAACTATTTGTTCTTATCCATGCCTTTTGGGAGGGAAGGGATGGCATATTGTATGACTGCCTTTCTGACCCTTCACCCTAATAATCCATAGTTGATCTCTATCCTCAGCCTATCCAAATTCTC
The DNA here is from genome assembly GCF_037043375.1 of Chiloscyllium plagiosum. Classification (NCBI taxonomy): domain Eukaryota; kingdom Metazoa; phylum Chordata; class Chondrichthyes; order Orectolobiformes; family Hemiscylliidae; genus Chiloscyllium; species Chiloscyllium plagiosum. Next base: position 28,839,554 of record NW_028270140.1, read on the forward strand.
CAGGTCTGACTCCCCCATTCCTCATTTCCTGTGTTCCTGTGAGAATGTGAAACCATGCCTTCAATTCAAATGTATTCCTTTTGTTTTAAATCCCTTTATTTCACTGTCTTTAGTAATCCTTTGTAACACCCAAGATTTTTGCCAGCACCTGATTGTTGGCTTTTGCCCTCTCATTTGTGACTGTCTTCAATTGTTTGTCATTGTGAGATGTCCTCTGCTTCATCTAAATCACCTGAAATTCAATTCCTTTTTGGCTGTCCCATCTCCATCTCAATCCTCCTCTATTCAATCCATGATTTTGGCCTCTGATATCAAACTACTGGCTATTATGCATTTTTCTTTTATATTTCAGGGCTGTTCAATGTTTGTGTTTAGTGGCACCAAATAATTGTAGTTTCTTTTACTGGAGATTGGTTTGTAAATAGCCTTTATTGTAATTAAGCAAGTTATCCAGTAGATGGCGGTATAAGTACATAAACGAATTCATGAACCACTGAACATCTTATTGTCACTGCAAGATCAATTTAATATTGAAGTCTTCTGTAGAGCCGGGTTGCTTTTTAATGTTTATTATACTTCGTATAACATTTTCAATTCTATTTCAATGTTTAAAATGGCAGTTCTTTTCATAATTTCATCCTGTGAACATTTGGAATAGTGATTTTGCTCAGTTATGCTGATTTCCTTTCTCCCCCACAATATAATTTGGCTAGACACTAAATCAATGCAAGGTCAAGGAACTTCAAAATTCACATTTATATCCAAAAGAATGAGCCTTCCACTTTGTTAATTTTGAAAGACTTGCCTGAAATCTTGCCATGCTCCCAGAGAAATTAATCAGTGACAAGTTTCAATTAATTACACTGATGTGTAGCCCCTCAAGAATAGCTTGTTATAAACAATGGTTTAAGAGTTAAGGATATTAGCTCATATTTTAAAATGAGCTTTTTGAATTGGCTCAAACTGTGCACCAATTAAATAAGTAGAGTGTTACATAGTTCAAGTTGACAGATTTAAAGTACATGTTCACAAGTTGTTTTTCATTGATTGATGGGTTGTGGGTGTTGTTGGTTGGCCATCATTTTATTGCCATCCCTAGTTGCCCTTTAGAAGGTGGAATTAACTGCTGCAGTCATATATTGCTGGTAGATCCACAATGTCCTAAAGGAGAAGTCCAGCAGTAGTTAAGGAATGGTGAAGTGATACTTTTCCAACTCAGGATGGTGAGTGGCTTGGAGGGGATCTCGCGGTGGTGGTGTTCCCATGTATCTGCTGCCTTTTGTCCTTCTAGGTGGAAGATTCTTTGAGGATTTTTGAAGTTCTGGAGTGTATTTTTATATTGTACGCACTCCAGCTGGTGAGTGTTAGTGGTGGAGGGAATGACTGCTAGTAGATGTGGCACCAACCAAGTGGGCTGCTTTGACCTGAATGGTGTCAAGCTTCTTGTGGTGTTGGAGTTGCAACCATCCAGGCAAATGAAGAGTATTCCATCACATTCCTGACAGATTCTGGGTGTCAGGAGGTGATTACTCACCACTATATTCCTAGCAGCTGACATCTTGCAGCTGCTGTTATTTCAGTTGATTTTGTGGTCAATGGTAATTCCCCCCCCCCCCCCCCCCCCCCCCCCCCCCAAAATCCCCCTGGATGTTGAACTGGGAGATTCAATGATGATAACACCATTGAATTTCAAAGGGCTGTGCTTGGATTGTCTGCCTGTTAGATGTCATTGCTTGCCGTATTTGTATATTGTGTGTGTTACTGGTCACTTGTTAGCTCAAGCCTGGATGTCATCCAGATTTTGTTGCATTTGAACATTTGACTGCTTCAGTATCTGATTCATTGTGAATGGTGCTAAATATCCCCACAGCTGACATGATGGAAAGAAGGCTGAAAATGGTTGGGCCTAGGACACTATCCTGCAGAACTCCTACAGAGATGTCATCTCAGGTCCAGGACTAACCTCTAATAACCATGATCATCATCCCCTGTGCAGTTTGTTTCTAATCACTGGAGTGATCGCTCCTGCTACCCATTGATTCCAGTTTTGTGAGGGCTTCTTGATGCCACAATTGTATCTGGCCTTGACGTCAAGGACTGTCTGTCTCTCTCACACTCTCTCTCTCGCTCTCTCGCTCTCTCGCACTCTCGCTCTCTCGCACTCTCGCACTCTCGCTCTCTCGCTCTCTCGCTCTCTCGCACTCTCGCACTCTCGCACTCTCGCACTCTCGCACTCTCGCTCTCTCGCTCTCTCGCTCTCTCGCTCTCCCGCTCTCCCGCTCTCCCGCTCTCCCGCTCTCCCGCTCTCCCGCTCTCCCGCTCTCCCGCTCTCCCGCTCTCCCGCTCTCCCGCTCTCCCGCTCTCCCGCTCTCCCGCTCTCCCGCTCTCCCGCTCTCCCGCTCTCCCGCTCTCCCGCTCTCCCGCTCTCTCGCTCTCTCTCGCTCTCTCGCTCCCTCGCTCCCTCGCTCCCTCGCTCCCTCGCTCCCTCGCTCCCTCGCTCCCTCTCTCCCTCTCTCCCTCTCTCCCTCTCTCCCTCTCTCCCTCTCTCCCTCTCTCCCTCTCTCCCTCTCTCCCCTCTCTCTCCCTCTCCCTCTCTCCCTCTCTCCCTCTCTCCCTCTCTCCCTCTCTCCCTCTCTCCCTCTCTCCCTCTCTCCCTCTCTCCCTCTCTCATCCCTTTTTAACAATCTTTGAATGAAATCTGTGGTGAGGTCAGGAACTGAGCACCCTGACAGAACCCAAACAGGGTGTCACTGAGCAAAGCTGTTGCTGAGCAGTTGATAGCACTGACAGCTTCCGTCACTTTACTGATGATTGAGAATAGACTGATGGGGTAGTAATTGGTTGGGTTGGATTGTCCTGCTTTTTGTTTACATGACATACCTGGATAAATTTTCACATTGTCAGATGGATGCCAGTGTTGTAACTAAGAGGATCAGCTTGGCTAGGAGACCAGCAAGTACAGGCACACAAGTCTTTAGTATTATTATTGGAATGTTGTCAGGGCCCATAGCCTTAGCAGTATCCATCTTTGCCAACTGCTTTTTATATCACGTGGAGTGACTTGAATTGTCTGAAGACTGGCAGCTGTGATGCTGGAGACTGCTGGAGGTTCACATAGTGGATTTACATTTGATTTTAAAATCAATACATCTGAGCTAGTTTTCAGATATATTAATCAAAATGCATCAAGTAGATGAATGGTGATATGAGAACATTTTTGGTTTTAATGGCTACGATGTGCGTGTAACTGCAGTTGCAGTCTGTTTTCTGGTATTTTTGGCTTCTGTTGATATAGTCGTTTTCAAGAATATCTTCTCAGATGTGATGTGTGAAAAATAATGGTTGTAAGTGATATTATGTTGGGAGAAAATGAGGACTGCAGATGCTGGAGGTCAGATTCAATAAGTGTGCTGGAAAAGCACAGTCAGCCAGGCAGCATCCGAGGAGCAGGAGAGTCGACATTTCGAGCAGAAGCTCTTCAGCAATTCCTGATGGGTTTATGCTCGAAACGTTGACTCTCCTGCTCCTCGGATGCTGCCCGGCTGGCTTTGCTTTTCTAGCATCACACTTTCTGGTAGTGATATTATGTTATGCCTTTGCAATGACCTGGTCATTTTTAAGAATTACAAAGTTTATTTCTCAAACATGCAATAATGTCAACAATTGTTCAGTAAGATTAGTATTTTTGTGATTTATGGCCTTTTCCTGCTTTTGTCCTAATTTTTGCTTTTAAGTGTCAAATTGTCGTCAAATAATTCTTTTTCATTCCTTGTTAAACATCTACCACAATAAGCAGGAGAATTTTAAGTTTTTTCAATCAGCTCATGTCTTTTTCAGTGAAACAATTGCAAGAGTTTCAGTCCCCATACTGTAGATTAAACCGATATAAACAGAGGTAATATCTTTGTCACATGAGACACTCAGGACTGGGGTGACACAGCTTGATTGCAACTGTAGAATAGCACATAGAGCTTTGGAAATGGGTGCATGTGTCCTCTAAACCAGGGGATGTGAGGATGGTGAGGGGACAATAAGTTCCAGATCACCATCTTGTTCTGTCTTCATGGGCAAAGTAGGGGCATGAGCTATCAATGGCATTTGATATGCTTGCCTTTATTGGTCAGAGCATTTGAGCATAGGAGTTGGAAGATCTGTTGTGGGTGCCCAGGACATTGGTTAGACAACTTGTGGAGTACAGTGTGTAATTCTGGTCTCCCTCCTAAAGGAAGGATGTTGTAGAACTTGAAAGGGTTCAGAAAAGACTTACAAGGATATTGCCAGAGCTGGAGATTTTGAGGTTTAAGGAGAGTCTGAATAGGCTGGGGCTACTTTCCCTGAGTTTTCCCAGGTGCTATTTTCCCTCGAGGCTGAGGGTTGACCTTAGAGGTTTATAACATAATGAGGGACGTGGATAGGGTAAGTAGACAAGGTCTTTTTTGCCTGGGGTCTGGGAGAAGTTGAGGGGAAAGATCTAAAAGGGATCTAAGGGGCAACTTTTTCATGCAAAGGGTGGTGCATGAATGGAATGAGCTGCTAGAGAAATTGGAGGCTGGTAAAAGTACAGCACTTAAAAGGCACCTGGATGAGTATATGAATAAGAAGAGTTTAGAGGGATATGGCCCAAATGCTGGCAAATGCGACTAGATTAATTTAGGATATCTGGTCGGCATGGACGAGTTGGACAGAAAGTTCTGTTTCTGTGCTGTACATCTGACTCAATAACATAGTGAACTTTTTTTGTTTTCAAATTTGCAGTGTAATGAATAACAGCTGGTAGGAATAATGTAGCATTTATATAAGTGGTTCAAACATTGAACTTTTCAATGGAAACCCTGACTAAACCTTTTGATGCAATGTCTCTGGTCTCCCTTTATTATTTTAAACCCTTGGTCAGATTTGCATTTAAGTCAGGTTCTCTGTATTTGATGGTTAATATTGGAGTTTCCAATTAAATACACACAAATTGAGCTCTGATCTTGATCATCTTTGTCTGTTAGAATGGCAAACACAATATAGCACAGTCGAACTGAAGAAAGTGATGCAAATTCTGGGAATCTAAACAAAACTATTGAGTGCCTGAACAGTGAAATAAAAACTGAGCATACCTAGCATAAGATGGGTTTTTACAGGCGTTGACCATTTTCCTGTATTCACATTCTTATTAACAAGTAATCCAGGGGTGATTTTGCAAGTAGAATGAAGGTTTGACATTTAACAAACAAAAGCAGAAATTGCTGGATAAGCTCAGGTCTGGCAGCATCTGTGAAGAGTAATCTGATATGTTTTGGTTCTGGTGACCTTTTCCCAGAAATGGTAGCTAGGGAAATTTTTTTTTATTATTCAGAAGATAAGGTTTGGGGGGAGGGGTAAGGAGGAAATGATAGCTGGGGCTAGAGCCTAAAGAGAGAGAAGAACAGGTGGACAGATAAAGGAGTGGATAATCTGGTTAGGAGGGTGAATAGCTATTAATGGGACTGTTAGTGGCTACCAATGGATTGTGTGTCTTACCAGACTGTGATAACAATGTCAGGTGTGAGGGGGTTGGGACAGCTCAAGTACTAAAGTTATTGAACTTGGTAATGAGTCCAAATGGCTGTAGGGTCCCCAAGCAGAAAATTCGGTGCTGCTCTTCGAGCTTAACTTGAGCTTTGGAGCACTGCAGCAAGCCTGAGACAGATGTTGGCCTGGGAACACAGTGGTGTGTTAAGGTGGCAGGCAACTGGAAGCTCGGTCTTTTTTTGCGGGCAGAAGTAGGTGTTCCACGGAGTGGTCACCCAGTCTATGCTTCGTTTCCCCAGTGTAGAGGAGATCACATTGTGAGCAGCGAATGTAGTAGACCATATTCTGATAAGTGCAGGTAAAATGTTGATTCACCTGGAAGGTATATTTGGGGCCTTAGATACTGAGGTGGTAAATGGGCAGGTGTTATACCTTCTGCAGTTGCAGGGAAAGGTGCCATGGGGGGCTGTTGGGAGTGAAGGAAGAGTGGAGCATGGTACCTATGGAAGGGAGGGGAATGTGTGTCAGGTAATGGCTTCTCTGCTAGAGATGGTGGAATTGGGGGTTAATGATCATCTGCATGTGGATGCTGGTGGGCTGGTAGGTAAGGACACAGAATCTTATCACTGCAGGAGGGAAGAGGTGAATGCTAAAGTGTGGGATAGAACTGGTTGAGGGCTAGGTGCTGGGAAACCTCTGGAAGAAGGTGGACATTTTGGAGGCTCCCTTGTCAAAGTTGGTATTGTCAGAACAGATGCAGTGGAAATGGAAGAACTGGGAGATTGGAATAGTGTTTACAGGAGGCAGAGTGTGAGGATATTAGTCAAGGTAGCTGTGGAAGTTGGTGGGTTTATGGTGGATATTGGTGACCAGCCCATGCCCAGAAATGAAAACCCATGTAGAGGAAGGGAGGAGTCTGAAATGGACCTGGTGAAAGTGAGGGCAGGGTGGAAATTGGAAGGAAAACTGATTAACTTTTCAAATTCTGGATGAGAGTGGGAAGCAACACAATGATATCAAGGATATATCTGCGAAGGAATTGTGGGTGGGTTCTGGAATAAGACCAGAACAACAATGTTCCACCTACTCCATGAAGAGACCAGCATAGCTGGAGCCCATGTGAGTACTATTGGCCATCCCCGACCTGAAGGAAATGAGAGGAGTTATTCAGGGTGAAGATAGGCTCAACTAGATGGAGGGTGGTGGTTGTGAATGCGGGTGACTCAGACATGCCTTCCAGGAAAAAGCAGAGAGCCATAAGATCATAATGGTGAGGGATGGACATGTAAAGGGATTGCTTGTTTGTGGTAAACAGAAAGCAGCTGGAGCTCAAACTGAAAACTCTGAAACTCGTGTAAAGCGTCAGAGAAATCCCAGATAGAAGTGTTCAGGTACTTGGGAGGAAAGACCCAGTCGAGGTCGGAAGCAATGAGTTCTGTAGGGTAGGTGAAGGCAGAAAAAATGGGTCTGCCTGGACAGACCTGTTTGTGGGTTTTGGAACAGAGGTAGAAGTGAGGTGTGTGGGGTTAGGGTCTATTTATTTGGAGGTGGGGTGACTGTGGTGAGAGAGATCATCAGATGAAATGAGATTCTGTAAACTACAATCACCTGATCCATCGTGGGGTCATGGTCCGGGGGAGAGTTATCTGAGAGCTGGGGCTGAAACTAATTCATATTCATTCCAGTTGAATCTTTGAGCTGACTGAGCAGCAGCTTGTTTTCAAAGGCATTAGCTGGTAAATTATCACCACTTCACTGTCCCAGTGACAAGATTAATTTGATCTGTGTTCCTTATTTCAGTCAATTTACTCTGTTACAAATAATTCTTTTTATTTCCTGGGATGGTCAAGATTTGGGTTGGTTTGTACTTCTGTGACCATGTTTTTTTCTTTTCTGGTCTTTGGTATTATGTAAATATTGTCTTCATCTGAGCAAAAGATTCAGACAGTAATCTTTCTCGTTTCAGCATTAATCCAGGTTTGCTGTCGTTGTGGGAGACGATTCTCTGTAACACCTGATGGGAGTTACATCTCCAAGGAAGAATGTAGCCACCACTGGGGTAGGACAATAAGACGGCAAGGTGAATGTTGTGTAGAAATTCAATATGCATACAAAATACACTGAAACAGTCTAAAGTGTGTCAATAGGAGAGAAAAGTCTTCCTTTCCCCATTCGTGATTTTGAACGCAATGAGCCATATATTCTTTAAAGAAAATATTGACCAAACCTTTCTGCCAAAACAAACAATGAGTTTGAATTTTTTTTTTTAATCATTGCTTAATTGTCCATAAACTGAAGGAGAGATTCTGGTTGGAAATAGTAACTCACCCTTGACATTCCTGCATTTGTCATTCATTTCAATATATCAAAGGAAGTTAGGACTGGGACTTAATCTCCATTAGTGTCCTTGAGAGGCTATCGGTCATTGCAGCAACCACTCCACACTTCCATCCCTGAGACTCTTTCTGAACTATTCCCTAACTTCTGCATGTAGTAAGCTTGGATTTAACTAACTTTCTAGTTTTAAAACTTTTTTTTATTATTTCCCTCTCTCTAACTGGTTTGACATGAATTAATATGATTTCCTTCCCTGTCTTTGTTTCTTAGTCCTCTCTTTAGATTTATAGTTAAGGACAGACTGTTGGTTCCATTCATCATGAAATCCAAGATGTTCCTATTTCTCCTCCTATGGCATTATCTAGACTTATTCCAATTGTACAGGACAGATTGAGTTAAGTGATGAAGCACACTGTGGGAAATGCCCTGTTCCACCAAATATCTGAATTTACAATAACTGAATTATATACTGTCAAAGATATTTAATGTATGATGGTTTTTAGCTTGCATTTGGAGAAACCAGACTATTTCTATCATGCAAATATTAAAAACTGTAATTTCATTGAATTGCCTTCCTCGCCAGAAGTGTTTGGGTTAACTGTTGAAAATGGCCACACATACTGCACAATATTGAGAGGTGATTAACTTGAAAGATATAGTTTCTCACCATCTAAACAGTAAATGGATTCATACACAATATTTAAGTACAATAATTTTATACCTCATTGCATGGTTGTGGTTTGGAGAATGCTGCTGGTAGTAGAGGTTATTTATGAATTGCTGTACTGCATTTTTAAGTTAGTTATCTTTAGACTCTGAACATAATTAGAATTGAGACTTAATATAACTCTGCAAATTCACATTTTCAATTTATATTCAGCCATCGCAGATGGGTAAAGAGGTTTGAGTATACAGATTCTTAACTTTTTATTAGTTCACGGGTTGCGGGCATCATGGCTAGATTAGTATTTGTACCCGTCCTTAATTGAGCTGGGTAAGGTGGTACAGAGGTTCTGCCTTGAATAGCTGCCACCCGTAGTGTTGAAGGAGTTTGACTTAGTGACAGTGAAGGAGCAACTATGTAACTGCATCTGCTGCCATAGTCTTCCTAGCCGGTACAGGTCACAGGTTTGGAAGGTGCAGGGGAAGGAGCCTCATTGAACAACAGCTGTGTATCTTGTAGACAGTCCACTTTGTTAGCACTGTTGATGAATGGAGTGAATATTTTAAAGGTAGTGGTTGGGGTACCAATCGTACTGCTTTGTCTGCGTTATCATGCTACTTTGTCTGCGTTATCAGGCTGCTTAAGCATTATTAGAGTTGCACACATCCAGGCAAATGGGAGCATATTCCATCACCTGCTTGATGTCTGCCTTTTAGATTGTAGAGAGGCAATTGAGAGACTGGAGGGGAGTTACTTGCCCCAGGATTCTTGTAGCCATAAAAAATGGCTAATCCAGTTCAGAGAGATCTTTAGGGTTGTGCTTTTGGAACTTAGATGGCAATTGAAGCATTAAATATTTAAAAATGATATCAATCCTTTAAGCGAGGGATTCCGATCTTGCCAGGAGTAGATTGGAATGTAAATTACAAAACACAAATGAATCTACCAAGGATCCATTTGATAGTGAACAGAGTTTGATGGTTCAATTGGCCTATATCTGCATTGCGTTCATAGATTTTAGTGCAGGTTCGATGGCAGGTATGTGGACAACACATTCCAATGCCTATGTATAAAATAGCATGGCTCTTTAGCTGCTCTTAACCAAGAGCTTGCTAACAAAATGCTCGCAAAACAACACTCTCTGATATTATACTTGATTGCACGTTTGGGCAATTCTGGAGGGACTGAATTCTGTCAGGCTCAATGTGGCTCATTGTTGCTTTCATATATTCATACATAAATCCCAAAAGCAGTAATTAATCTCTTTCAGGTTGGCACGGTGTAATGACAGTGCCATAGTGATTTGTGTTGCAACCTGTACTGTTTATCATTCATATCAATTGAAGGGACAGAGGTATGGTCACCAAACTTGCTGGTGACTCAAATGAGTCAAAGTAAATTGTGAGAAGAAGGCATAAGGTAACAAAGATTAAATGAGTTGGCAAAAATGTTTGGAAAATGTGCAATTGTCCACTTTGGCAGAGAAGAAAAATGCATATTTAAATAGGGAGATGATTGCAGAGGGATATGGATGTCCTAGTGCATTAATCATAAGGATAATTACATTAGATTACATTAGATTACATTACAGTGTGGAAACAGGCCCTTCGGCCCAACAAGTCCACACCGACCCGCCGAAGCGCAACCAACCCATGCCTCTACATTTACCCCTTACCTAACACTACGGACAATTTAGCATGGCCAATTCACCTGACCTGCACATCTTTGGACTGTGGGAGGAAACCGGAGCACCCGGAGGAAACCCACGCAGACACTGGGAGAATGTGCAAACTCCACACAGTCAGTCGCCTGAAGCAGGAATTGAACCTGGGTCTCAGGCGCTGTGAGGCAGCAGTGCTAACCACTGTGCCACCATGCTGCCCAATATGCAGATACAGAAAATAATCAGGAAAGCTAACTGCCATTTATTCTGGGTAGAATTGATTTGAGGTTGTGTATCAACTAATGTCAGGCATCTGTGAACCCACGTTGGAATATTATGCTCAATACTGGTCATATTAGCTTAGGAAGCGTGTACATGCCTTGGAAGCGATTCAGAGAAAGTTTCCCATATTAATACCTGGAATGGAATGTCGTCATGTAGGTTGAGCAGGCAAGGGGTGACTTGACTGGAAACAAGTTCCTGGGGGATCTTGACAGAGTGGGTATGGAGGGAACATTTCTTATGGGATAATCTAGAACTTGGTTGCTTTTACTTTTTTTTTCAATGAATTTTTAAGCCGTAGGTACTTATTTTTGTGGAACAGGAATCTCTGGAGTTCCCGACCTGAAAAGGTATGGCAGGCAGTTCTTAGATATTTATGACAGGTGGATAAAGGCTTGTTAAAGTAGGGGATAAAAGGTTCTTTTTGGTAGGCAGTAACGTGGACTTGAGGTTACAATCTGACCAGCCATGATCTTGTTGCATGGCAAAGCAATGGGCTGAATAACCTACTCTTGCTTGTTTTAGATGTTCATTTTTCTGGGACCAGTTCTCTGCAAGAAAATAATGTCCACTCATTGTACCTTTTTTAAACAACAAATTGGGAGGGCTGGGCAAAAGCTCCCTCGATATTCTGATTTTATATTGCCTTGAGTAATCAGCACCCTTGTACGTATGCAGTATGAATAATCTTCCTTTTGAAGCTTGACATTCTTGTATCTGTTCTGACGTGTAAGATAGCAGAAAAGCTTTGATAACACGTCTCATGTTGTTCTACACCCAATTTTGTACTCCCAGCCTTTTTTTGTTTTTAAAAACCGACTAGTTGGCATTTCTGCTTTATCCTTGCACAGTTACGGGACAGTTCACTTTATTTGTGATCGCACCCTTCTTCACTAATTCATACCTCTTTTGAAGGTCGTTGATTACCAATTTTCTTTCAGCCCAGTCTGTCATGGCTTTCCAATCTCTCCAATATTAACCACTCGAGAATCTGTACCAAGATACCTTTTTTGTACCTAGGATGGTGATGTAAGTGTGACTTGTAAACTTTTCATAGTACTCGTGAGACAAAGCCAATTCAATTCAAGCTTATCCTTGATTTCTTCCCTTTGATATTTATCAATATTCTCCCAATATGATGACATTCTTCGGAGCTAAACATTCTTGTAACACTGAACAAAACATCTCCATTCTCCGATTATCAATCCTAGGACACAATTTTGTATAGTTGTGACTTAGTTATTTAATTTTAAAATCTGCTTTAAGTTGAGTGATTAGCTATACTAAACCATGTTCAATTCCAGTCTCTGGTGGATGGGATGCTCGATACAGTTGCTGTGGAGGATCCTTGGGCTCTGTTGGATGTCAGCTTGCTAAGGTATTTTGAAAACAAATCAATTTGCTATTGGGCCTCTTTCTGCAGCTTTGGGTAGGAATTTTCTTTTCTATCTGAATTATTTTAAGAAAACGTAAATGTTGATAATCCACGACAACAAGTCCAATTCTGAAGGCAGTTGTGAGAAATTTGCACACTTAACAGCCAGCCATACCTTTCCTTTAACTAGCAACTCTCAAACCCTCCACTGCCTCTGTTACCAGCCTTGCATGTGTGGCATACAGGTTTGGATGATTCAAAATTTCCTCCACCCATGAAAGCACTGGCAAGGAAAAAACCATGATCTTCAGCACCCACCTCCAGTTCCATTGTCTGGCCACTCGCTGCCCCTCTCTCTCTCTGGTACTGTAGACTAACCCAGAGCGTTCACAAACTTTTGTCAACATTGATATTGAGCTAAGTTCTGACCACGTACTCCTTATATGGAGGAATTATACAACATTATTCATCTCTGGTCCTTCTGCAGCCTACTTGCTGCAGAAACCCTTATGTATGCCTTTGTTATCTCCAGACTTCACAGTTCCAACACACATCTGGCCAGTCCCCCATTTTGTACCCTGTTCTCTCGTGATCCTCCACAGCTCTTTGTAAGAATTATTTAGCTTGAGCCACTTTAGATATTACCTTGAACCCTTGGCTCTGAATGAATAATATCCTACTCATTGTAGCAGTAACATGGAAATGAAGAAGTTTATTAATTCACATGCTTTAATGCATTGATGTTCAATAAACATGGTAAGGGAGAATGCATACTGAAGCAGCTTCATTCACATTTTCTCTCATTAATATTTTACTGAATCTTGGACAAAGCACCAAATAAAATGGCTTGAGTTTTGGTGTTAATTATCAGCTGTTTCCCTTGTACAGTTACATGTCTACAATCAAAAAGAGAACCTTAATGGCTTTGTGAAGACTTCCCTTAAACTGCTCCCGCTTGATGGGAATCCTGGTGTTTATGCAGTGAACTCTGAATTGGTAAGTAAAATTGGAAGCTCCACATGCAACAATTATTTCAGAATTTCTGGGCTCTGATAAGTTTTGGTCAGTCTGACATTACCTTTAATAGTCGAAGCATTGTAACTATAACGCAGCAATATAGCTTAAGTGTGAATGTCCACGTTCATTTGCATATTTAACTTGTGACATCAGCAATCCATCTATACTTGTCTCTTACAATATTGAACTGTTTTGATCAAATTCATGAGTCACATTCTCTTATTGTGACTCATGTTTTCTTTCTCCTTTCTGTCGTCTTGTCTCAATTTTGTAATATAATCTGTCTGTTGACCAAGAATAGTTTAATCAATGGTTTCTCTTCCTATCGTTATTGGAGGACCTTCTTCCTATTGGAAAGATGTTGTGAAACTTGAAAGGGTTCAGAAAAGATTTACAGGGATGTCGCCAGGGTTGGAGGATCTGAGCTACAGGGAGAGGTTGAACAGGCTGGGGCTGTTTTCCCTGGAGCGTTGGAGGCTGAGGGGTGACCTTTATAGAGGTTTACAAAATTGAGGGGCATGGATAGGATAAATAGGCAAAGTCTTTACCTTGGGGTCGGGGAGTCCAGAACTAGAGGGCATAGGTTTAGGGTGAGAGGGGAAAGATATAAAAGAGACCTAAGGGGCAAGAGGGTGGTACGTGTATGGAATGAGCTGCCAGAGGATGTGGTGAAGGCTGGTACAATTGCAATATTTTAAGAGGCATTTGGATGGGTATATGAATAGGAAGGGTTTGGAGGTATATGGGCCGGGTGCTGGCAGGTGGGACTAGATTGGGTTGGGATATTTGGTCGGCATGGACAGGTTGGACCAAAGGGTCTGTTTCCATGCTGCACATCTCTATAACTCTATGACTCTATTGTGGGAAAGTATTACACTTGATAATTCATCCACAAACTTGACAAATGTTGCAGAAACCTAGATTTGAATCTCATGTTGGCAGATGGTAGAATTTGAATTCAATAAAATTCTTGAATTAAGAATCTACTGATGACCATGGAATTATTGTCAATGGTTAGAAAAGCCTATCTGGCTCAATAATGTCACTTTAGGGAAGGCAGTCTGCCATTCTTACCTGATCTGGCCTCCATGTGACTCCAGATATGAGACTCCAACAAAATGGTTGACTTTCATCTGCCCTCTGAAATGACCTAGTGAGCACTCCGTGTGAATTGATCCCTATGAAGTCCGAACAAAGAAATAAAACTATGGTCTGCCTGGCATCGACTGATGAATGAGTAAAGACAATGACTTTGATCAGCAAAGTCATCCTCACCACTATCTGGTGAATAGCACCAAAATTGGCATAGCTGTTTTAGACTAATGAAGTGATGACAGTCTGTTGTCTGTGAGGTACGATTCCATCAGTATGACTGTCCCTGATGACACCACTGTCACCATCACTGGATATGTCCTGTCCCAGCAAAGATGGCAGCATAGTGGTATCCAATCTGGAGGGAGATGTGCTGGTATTCCTCAACATTGACCCATTCCTCCTGAAGTCTCGTGGTTTCAGGTTAAACATAGACAAGGAAAGCTCTTGCTGATGTACCATGTACTATCCTCCCTTGGCTAATCGATTAGTACTACTTCATGCTGAGCAACACTGAGAAAGGACTGAGGGTGGCAAGTGTACAAAATGTGCTCTGGGTGGAGGATTTCCATATCCACCCACCAAGAATGTTTCAGCAGCAGCACAGTGATTGCATCTTGATGCTAGGTTGCGTCTGCTACAGGTGATGAGGGCATCAATAAGGGAAAAGACTACCTGATCCTTATCAATCTGCCAACTGTTGATGTATCCGGTCATTACAGTATCAATAAGAGTGACCACCGCACAGTCCTTGCAGAGGCAAGTCCCACTTTCACACTGAGAATACAATCCATTGTGTTGATTAACACTATCACTGTACTAAATGGGATAGAATTCAAACAGATCTAGCATCTAAAGACTGCTCATCGAAGAGGCACTGTGGGCCATCCAAAGCAGCAGAATTGGACTCCATGATCTGCAATCTTATGGCCCAGCACATTTCCCATGTTACCATTAAGCAAGGGGATCAACACTGGCTCAATGGAGAGTGCAGCAGGGCATGTCCGGAGCGCCAGGCATACCTGAAGATGTGTCAACCTGGTAAAGCCACCACACAGCAACTTGCATGCCTGACAGCAAAAGCAGCAAGTGCTAGACAGAGCTAGGCAATCCCACAACTAACTGATTAGATCTAAACTCTGCAGTCCTGGCACATCCAATCATGAATGATGGGCAAGCAAATGACTCACTAGCGGAGGTGGCTTCACATACCCCCCCTTCCTCAATGGTAGAGCTCAACACTTCAGAGTAAAAATGAAGGCTGAAGAATTTGAGTAATCTTCGACTAGAAGTGCCAAATGGTTGATCCATCTTCCCCCTCCAGTGGTTCCCAGCATCACGTACCAGTCCTCAGCCAATTTGATTCAATCCGTGAGATGTCAAGCAACAGTTAGAGGCAGTCGCAAAGACTTTGACAATATTCCAGCAATAGTAGTGAAGGCTTGGGTTGCAGAACTTGCTGTTCGCCTAGCCAAGCTGTTCCAGGCAGTGACAATGCAGGCATTACCTAACAACGTGAAAAATTGCCTAGGTATGTCCTCTATGCAAAAGGCAGGACAAATCCACCCTGGCCAATTATAGTCCCATGAGTCTGTCATCAATAAAGTGTTTAAATGTGTCATCAACAGTGGTATCAAGCAGCACTTGCTCAGTGATGCCCAGTTTGGGTTTCACCAGGGTCACCTAAGCTCCTGGCCTCATTACAACCTTAGTTCAAACGTGGTCAAAAGAGCTGAATTCCAGAGGTGAAGTGACAGCAAGGCTGCATTTGAATAAGCATGGCATCAAGGATCCTGAGCAAAATTGGAATATGTGAGAATCAGGCAACAAACTCCCCAGTGGCTGGAGTCATACCTGGCACATAGGAAGATCATTGGTTGATGGGAGGTCAGTCATTGCTGCAGAGCATCTCTGCAGAAGGTCCTCAGGTTAATGTTCTAGGTCCAATAATCTTCAGTTACTTCATCAATGACCTTTTTCCCATCATAAGAAGTGGGGATGCTCAGCACCATTCACGACTTCTCAGATACTGAAGCTGACCATGCCCAGGTCTTGGTATATTTGGACAATGTCCAGGCTTGAGCTGACAAGTGGCAAGTAACATTTGTGCCATGCAAATGCCAGGCAATGACCATCTCAATTGAGGCAGTCTAACCACTGTCCCTTGACATTCAATGGTGTTACTATCACTGAATCCCCTATTATCAACATCCTGCAAGTTGCCATTGACCAGAAACAGAACCGGCCACATAAGACTTTCAACGAGAGCAGGTCAGAGGTTAGGAATGCTGAGGCAAGTAGCTCCATTCCCGACTCCCCAAAACCTGTTCATCGACAAGACAAGTCATGATTGTGATATATTCCCTGCTAGCCTACATGGCTGCAGCTCCAACAACACTCGAGCTTGACACCATTCAGAACAAGGAGACAGTGAGGTCTGCAGATGCTGGAGAGCAGAGTTGAGAATATGTTGGAAAAACGCAGCAGGTCAGGCAGCATCCGAGGAGCGGGAAAATCTGTTTCGGGCCCAAACTCTCCTTGAGCCCTTCAGAAAGAAGCAGTCCACTTTATTGGCACTACATTTACAAACAGCTACTCCTTTCACCACTGCTCAGCAGCAGACTGTACTATCTACACGATGCAGAAAGTCCAAGATCCTTGGCTCCTTCCAAACTCATGACCATGTCCATCTAGAAGGACAAGGGCAGCGGGTAAATGCGAACACCATCTGTAAGTTGCCTTCCATGCCACACTCCATTCTGACTTAGAAATATATTACAGTTCCTTCAATATGGCTGAGTCAAAATCCTGGACTCTCCTCCCTCAGGATGCCATGGGTTGGATTTTAGCATGTGGAATGCAGCAGTTCAAGAAGGTAGCTCACAGCTTCCCTTCTCAAGGGCAAGTTGAGATGAGCAATGAATGGCAACAAGCAGCTCTCGTGAGTGAATAAATGTTTTTAAAAATTCACCCTGATACCAAACCCAAGGAGATGAGGAATTGCTTCTCTCATAGTTGAGTGTCTTTGGAATTTGTTGCCATAGAGAGTCATGAGGCAGAGTCCTATGTGCATTTTAAGGCTGAGACCATAAGACATAGGAGCGGAAGTAAGGCCATTCGGCCCATCGAGTCCACTCCACCATTCAATCATGGCTGATGGGCATTTCAACTCCACTTACCCGCATTCTCCCCGTAGCCCATAATTCCTTGTGACATCAAGAATTTATCAATTTCTGACTTGAAGATATTTAGCATCCCAGCCTCCACTGCACTCTGTGGCAATGAATTTCACAGGCCCACCACTCTCTGGCTGAAGAAATGTCTCCGCATTTCTGTTCTGAATTCACCCCCTCTAATTCTAAGGCTGTGTCCACGGGTACTAGTCTCCTCGCCTAACGGAAACTATTTCCTAGCGTCCACCCTCTCCAAGCCATGTATTATCTTGTAAGTTTCTATTAGATCTCCCCTTAATCTTCTAAACTCCAATGAATACAATCCCAGGATCCTCAGCCGTTCCTCATATGTTAGACCTACCATTCCAGGGATCATCCGTGTGAATCTCCGCTGGACACGCTCCAGTGCCAGTATGTCCTTCCTGAGGTGTGGGGACCAAAACTGGACACAGTACTCCAAATGGGGCCTAACCAGAGCTTTATAAAGTCTCAGTAGCACAACAGTGCTTTTATATTCCAATCCTCTTGAGATAAATGACGACATTGCATTCGCTTTCTCAATCACGGACTCAACCTGCAGGTTTACCTTTAGAGAATCCTCAACTAGCACTCCCAGATCCCTCTGTACTTTGGCTTTACGAATTTTTTCACCATTTAGAAAGTAGTCCATGCTTGTATTCTTTTTTCCAAAGTGCAAGACCTCGCATTTGCTCACATTGAATTCCATCAGCCATTTCCTGGACCACTCTTCCACACTGTCTAGATCCTTCTGCAGCCTCCCCACTTCCTCAGTACTACCTGCCTGTCCACCTAACTTTGTATCATCGGCAAACTTCGCTAGAATGCCCCCAGTCCCTTCATCCAGATCATTAATATATGTGAACAGCTGCGGCCCCAACACTGATTCTTGATTCTTGATCAGTAGTGGAGTTGTGGGTTATGGGGAAAGGACAAGAAAATGTGAAGAATGTTGAATTATCCATGATTGTATTTGAATGGGAGGGGCTGAATGGTCTGTTCCTGTTCGTGCTTTTTAAAGATAGTTGATCTTGAAGTGAATAGAAGTGTTGGTTGAACTCTGATCTTGCTGGAAAAGTTGAATACCGCTCTTTCCAATTCTAGTGCTACACTAAGCAAGGAGGAGCACTTTCTCATGTAAGTGTGATCAGTGCCAATCTTGAAGTGGTTTATGATGTGTTTGTTAAACCTGACAATGAAGTGATTGATTTCAACACTAGGTAAGTAATCATTTGTGTATATTACTTCTATTCATCTTTTAATAGATGAAATAACTACCCAAACGTTGCCAGATTAAGTGCATTTTAACTTATTAAAAAGCCAACATTGATCCCAAAAGTGCGCTGGAAGAATGGAGTTGAATGAGAATAAAATTATTTTCAAATCAAAAGAATGAAATAACGTATTCAAAATGTTGCTTTGTAGCATAGAACTTTAATATTGCTGCTAGGAGAAACATGTTGCCAAAGATTTCTCATCTTTTGCTCATCAGGCTAAATACAAAGAAGCTAAATTTCAAACCATCATTATAACTTTTATACCAAAGGAGAAAAGGATGCTAATTAGCCAGCCATTGACTCTGGCCAAGGTATTGCCTTGGAATAAGTAGTTCCCAGTTCCTGGATAATGCAAAAAAAATTGCAGGCTTGAATGAATTTCTTTATTTAGACAGAACAGAAGAAATCCTCATAAAGGAATGTATATTATTCCTAGCAAGCTTAATTAAGCCATATTGTGAGCTCAACTGATCATCTTTAAATTGGTGATTAATGTAGCTATTGGCACACAAAGTGGTTGAGTGCTGCTTGATGAAGGAAATATCCCTAATGGGTGTTTTAGGATTTGGGTTTGCAAGTGTAGGCTGATTTAGTACAGTTTGTACTCCGCCTGATAGGAAGAAGCAAAGGCTGCTGTTTTGATCAGTCAATCACCAGGGCATACAGCCTATGTATCTGGTATCTCTTAGCGTGGAAGTCTACAAATGACATTGCTCAATTGTTTGGAACAGAAATCTCTGGTAAACTGTCTCTCTCCAGTAAGTTTTATGTATTTATACTCAAACTTGGTTGATTTTTTTGCATTAATTAGTAACACTTCACAATACTGAAGGAACAGCCATACTTTAATGAAATAATAAATCCTTTGTAAATAACTTCATTAAAATTATGTAATTAAAAGCTCATCCGATCTTGCAATTTGCTCCCCCACCCTATCAAAACAAACATGTACATTTTGGTTAACAATTGGCTGTTTATAATTGTTTCTGATCAGTTTTAAATTTTGAAACTAGGTTTTCTGGTGTGACTCGAGAGGACGTGATGAATGCAAAAACAACTCGTTCTGATGTTCATTCGGCATTACTGACCATGTTCAGTGCTGACACCATTTTGATTGGCCATAGTTTGGACAAAGACTTGCTTGCACTGAAGGTAAGATTTTTTTCCATTGCAGTGAAATTGAAGAACTTGCTTTTTGAAGATTTTTTTTTGATCTTGTGTCCAATATTGACAATTTATTTTAAACTGAAAGAACTCTGGATGCTGGAAATCAGAAACGACAAACTGTTGGAAACGCTCAGCAAGTCTGGCAGTATCTGTGGAGAGAAAGCAGAGCTAACATTTCAGGCCCAGCAAGTGCTCTCCAGAATTGATGGCAGCTCAGAAAAAGTTGGTTTTTAAGCAGAAGATAAGGTAGGGGGAGCAGGGTAAGAATAAACAATAGCTGGGGATAGACCCCAAAGAGAGAAGAACAGTTGGACAGACAAAGGAGAGGATAACTATCAGCTTGGGAGGATAAATAGCTATTAATGGGGATAATTAGTGGTTAACAATGGGTTGTGTGTAATAGCAGACCAAGTGATGAACAAGACCTGGTATGTGGGGTAGGGTAAGGTCCAACTTTTTTCTCACTACTACCAGCTCTAAGGAAGGGTTGCTCAACCTGAAAAGTTAACTGACTTCTCTCCACAACTGTCAGAACTGCTGAGCTTTGACAACTTATTTTTAACTTTCCATGATGTGGCAGGTGGTTAGGGAACTAATGAGGGAAAAACAATTAACGTCATCCTTGCCAATCTGCCAGCTGCAGATGCATCTGTCCGTGACCTTATTGGTAACAGTGAACATTGCACAGTCCTTGTGGAGACAAAGTTCCATTTTCACATGTTCACCATCCAAGGGTCTAAACTGGCTCTCCACGTAAAGCAGCATTTCACTTGTACCTCCTCCAATCTTTTGTATACACTGCTCCCAATGTGGCCTCCTCTACACTGGAGAAACCAGATACAGACTGGGTGACCACTTTGCAGAATGGCTGTGGTGTGCATGCAAACAGGACCCCGACCTTCCAGTAGCTGGTCATTTTAATGTGCACTTGTCTGCCCTTGGCATGCTGCAGTGTTCCAGTGAAACAGCACAAACTGGAGGAACAACATCTTTTCAGACTAGGCACTTTACATTCTTCTGGAGCTAATGTGAGGTTCAATACCTTTTTACATTGTCAACCAATTCCCATTTCATTTTTCTTTTTTAGCTTATCATATCCTCCCCTTCCCCCTTTCATTCCACTTACTATTCTTTCAAGTCTGGCATGAGACACGCGATTGTGCCATTCTCACAATCTGAACACTTAATCTGAACTATCAACATCTTTTCTCCATCAGCACCCTGCACCAATTACTCCCACCTCTCCCAAACTAAACATAAATGCTGTCCCCTCCACACTTCACTTAAGCTCTGAAGAGTTATCGAGAATACCCTACATGTTCTGTGGCACCATCACTGTGCTTAATGGGACAGACTTTGAACAAATTGAGTAATTTAGGACTGGGCATCCATGACATGCTGTGAGTTACTAGTAGCAGAATTGTACTTGAGCGCAATCTGTAATTTCATGGCCCAGCATATACCCCACTGTCATTACCATTAAGCCTGGAGATTAATCCTCATTCAGTGGAGAGTGCAGGAGGGTATGCCAGGAGCAGCACCAGGCATACCTGAAGATGGGGTGTCAACCTAGTGAAGCCACCAAACAACAGTACTACAGTGATAAATGGAATTGAGAAATACCACTACCAATAGATCAGATCTAAGCTCTGTCATGCTGCTGCATCCAGTCAGGAATGGTTATGAACAAGTGAACAACTCACTGGAGGTGGAGACTCCACAATTAACCCTATCATGAATGATTGAAGAGGCCAACTATCATTGCAAAAGATAAGATGAAGCACTTGGTGCAATCTTTTTAGACAGAAGAGCCCAGGTAGATGTATCATGCCACCTCCAGTGATCCCCAGCATCACAGATACCAATCTTCAGCCAATTCAATTCACTCCATGTGATCAGAAATGCTTGGAGTTACAGATCCTGCAAAGGCAATGGGTCCTGACAATATTCCAGTAATAATAGCAAATACTTGCACTCCAGAACACTGGCATCTACCTGACAGTGTAGAAATCTACCCAGATATGTCTTGTACAGGACCAACACAATATGACCAATTAGCTCCCCATCAGTTCACTCTATCATCAATGAAGTGACCTAAGATATCATCAACAGTATTATTAAGTAGCATCTGAGCAATAACCTCACTGATACCCAGTTTGGATTTTGCCAGGGCTACTCAACTCCTGACTACTTTACAGTCTTGGTTCAAGCATGGAGAAAAGAGTTGAATTCCCGAGGTGAGGTGCGAGTGACAGCCCTTGACATCAAGGCTACATTGAATGAGCGTGGCATCAAGGAGCTCTAGTAGAACTAGAATCACTGGGTATTGGGGCAAACTGCAGGTTGGAGTCATACTTAGCTCATAGGAGGGTAGTTTTTAGTCTGTCATCTCAGCTGTAGGACATAATTGCAGGTGTTCATCAGCCTAACTATCTTTGGCTGCTTCATCAATGAACATCCTTCTGCCATAAAGACAAAAGTGGGGATGTTGTGCAGCCAATGTTGTTTGTACCACTTGTGAATACTATGATACCGAAACAGTTCCTTTTTTCAAATGCAGCAAGATCTTGACAGTATCTAGGGTTGGGATGACAAGTGGCACACGTGTCAGGCAAAGGCCATCTTCAATAAATGGCAATCTAACCACCACCCTTGATCTTCAGTGGTGTTATCATCACTGAATTCCCCATATCAACATCCTTAGGATCACCATTGACCAGAAACTCAACTGGACTCCACACAAAGTGGTTGCGAAAGCCCTAGGAATACTGTGCTGAGTAACTCCCCTAACTCTCCAAATCCTGCCTACTATCTACAAGGCACAAGTCAGGAGTATGATGGAATGCTCTGCACTTGCCTGGATGGATGCATCTTTGACAACACACAAGCTTGACACTATTGAGGACAAAGCAGCCTGCTTGATTTGTGCCACATCTACAAGTGCTTGCTCAGTCCATCACTACTGCTCTATAGGACACTCTGTAATGTATCTTGTAGAAGCAGCATAAATTCACCAAAGATTCTTACAAAGATCCTTCAAACCTGCCGCCACTTCCATCTACAAGGAGAATAAATACCAGAGGACTGGAAAATGGCTAATATAATACCCCTCTTTATGAAGGGAGGGAAGCAGAAGACAGGAAACTATAGGCCAGTTAGCCTGGCATTGGTAAGATTTTTGAATCAGTTATTTAGTACAAAATTGTCAAATACTTGGAAGTGCCTAGTAAAATAGGATGGAATCAGCACAGCGTTGTCAAGGGAAGATTGTGCCTGACAAATCTGTTAGAATTCATTTGAGGTAACATGCAAGCTGGGTAAAGGAGAGCCAGTGGATGTAATCTACTTGGATTTTCAGAAGATCTTTGACAAGATGCTGTATAGGAGCCTGCTTAATGAATTAAAAGCCCATGTTGGGGAAACATACTGGCATGGACAGAAGATTGCTTGCTTTTTGTCTGTCAGCCAGAGTGCAGGGAAAAATAGGTCTTTTTCAAGATGGCAGCTCATGGAGATGACTAGTGGAGTTCTGAAGGTCTGTTTTAAGACCACAACTATTTGTGCTAGACATTAACAATCTGGACAAAGGAGCTGGGAACATTGTCATCAGCAAACATGACAGGCAGAAGAACAAAAGTGTTGAAACGGTGGGGTGGGGGGGGGGGGAGGAGGAGCTACAAAAGGACTTGGACAATAGAGGAGAGTTGGCAAAGTAATGGCAAATGGAATATGATGCAGGGAAATGAGGTAAGAATAGAGGTATGGACTAGCTTTTAAGCAGGGAAATGCATTGGAAATCTGAAGCACAAAAGGACTTGGGAGTCCTAGTTCAGGATTCCCTAGGTTAATGTGCAGGTTCATTTCGTGGTTAGGAAGGAGAGTACAATGTTAGCATTCCTTTTAAAGAGGGTTCAATTACACTATCAGATAAACTGACTCGCAGTACAAGGCTCAGGTCAGACTATATTTGGAGTATTGGACAGTTTTGGGCCCCATATCTAAGGTAGGATATGCTGGTGTTGGAGGGAAGTCCAGACGTGCTTTACAATAATCCCAGGGTTGAAGGGCTCATATAAGGAGTGAAGACGTGGTCTGTACTGAAGTTTAGAATGATGGGATTGAAACTTAAAGAACCCTCAGGCCTGGATGGAATGGAAGTGGGAAAGATGTTTCCTCTAGTAGAAGAGACTAGAACCTGAGGACACAGCCTCTGTTAAGGGATGACCCTTTAGAATAGACTTCAGGAATTTCTTTATCTAGGGGTGGTTAATCTGTGGAATTCATTGCATAGGCTGTGGAGGCCAAGTCATTGAGATGGATGTTCTTGATTGGTATGGGGATCAAGTATTATGGGGAGCTTGAGATCTAGCCATGATTGAATGGCAAAGCTGCTCAATGGGCAAAATGGCCTAATTTTGCTCCTACCTCTTATGGGTATGCCAGGCCACTGACCATCCTGACCTGCAAATATATCACCATTCTTTGTGTCTTAATTAAAATGCTGGAATTCCCATTGGGCATTGTGGGTCTACCTACAGCACATGGACAGCAATAATTCAAGAAGGCAGCTCACCACTCTGTCAAGGGTAACTAATAAATTGTGGCCAGTCAGCAGTTCCTATGTGTAACTATTTTTTTAAAAACAAAATGCCTCTGTTTTCATCCTGCACCCTCCTGATCCCAATCCCAATGAAAAAAGGTGTAGTGTTTGTATGGCTTGTTAATGATTTTATCTGATATGGTATATCATCTTGGACCTAGTATAGATTCTGGAAATTTTTTTTCTGGTCAAATGGGGATGGAAAAAACTTGCACTTTTTTTAGTGGGGGAAAGAGCCCCTTGGTAATGAAGTTGAGCTCTAATTTGAGTCATTTTCCACATTAACTTCTGACAATCCAAAATGGACTGAAGCCAACACCTAAACACCTCTACACCTAAAATACCTCAAAACCAATTAAATGAAACAATGTATGGCATCAAAATTTTAATCTACCTTTAATTATTTCACCTATTTAAAGCTTTCCATTTCCTGATTACCTATGCAGGATGTGCATCTTGTAATTCCTAAATAACTTAACCATTTTCGTATCCAGAGTTGTGTTCCATGAATTTTAAACTGCTATTTCTGTTAGTAATTACAAAATTCTGACACCAAATCCAATATTATTTGCATATACTGTATCTGTTATTGAAATGGAAACAATTTCTGTGCCCTGATTAAGTAAATTTAAACAAATGGATAATTGCTTATTCTTCACCATTTGTAAAGTAGTCACTTGCAAATCAATGCTTGTGGTATAGGCCTTTCGTTTATTCCTGACTGGAGCAAAAATAAAACCAGTGTCTCAATGTGTGGCGCTGGAAAAGCGCAGCCAGCCAGGCAGCATCTCAGGAGCAGGAGAGTCGACGTTTCAAGCATAACCTCTTCACAATCCTGATGAAGAGCTTATGTTCGAGACATCGACTCTCCTACTCCTTGAATGCTGCCTGACCAGCTATGCTTTGCTAGTGCCATACTTTTTTTTTTTATAGATATTTTTATTAGAAATTTAACATTTTTACAAGTTTACAAAAATAAACAAAACTCTCCGATATAAACATTGATATACAATTAGCTCAAATATACAATAGCCAAAATTTGACAAAAAAAAACAAAACAACAAAAAAAAAACCGAAAAAAAAAACAACAAAAAAGAACAAACAGACAAAACTCAACTATCTACTAATCTAACCTACAACTAACCAGGGTGTATATTTAAGTCTCTTACATGCTCGGGATGTGTTAACATCAGATATGATAAACCCGTATTCGTGCGGGATTCCTCCCCCGAGGGGCCGCGGACCAGCCAGGTCTGTAGTCTCAATTAAATAAAAGCCCTTGTTAGGATAGCCGAAATATCTGTATTTATGTAATTCAAAAAGGGCTGCCATATTTTATAAAATAATTCGGTCTTTCGGTGCACCATGTTTGTAAGGAAGTCAAGGGGAATACATTCCATAATTAGTCTGTGCCAATTTGAAAGTCCAGGGGGGCCCTCCGCCACCCAATTCATCAAAATATTTTTCCTTGCACAGAAAGAAAGAATAGAAAATAGTCTCTTCCCGTACGTGTCCAGGGAGGGAAAGTTCGAAAAGCCCAATAGGAGAGATACGGGGTCCACTTTTATTTCCGTTCCTAAAATTTCTGTCAGGGTACTTGCTACTTTAGTCCAATATCCACGGATCTTATGACAGGTCCATAAGCAATGTACAAGAGTGCCCACCTCTATTTTGCATTTAGGACACATTGGGGATGCTCCTGCCTTAAATTTTGCCAATCGAACCGGTGCTATATGGGCCCTATGAAGTATCTTCAGCTGGATAGTCTGGGTTCTGTTACAAATAGTAATTCTTCTAGCATTTTCCCAGATATCATTCCACGTTTCTGTGGAGATTTCTAGCCCCAGATCCTGATCCCATGTTTTAAGCAGATTATCCATATCTCCCGATACTTCATCATGTAGCAAATGATAAATATTACTGACGGAAGATACCCCCACTGGTCGTAGGACACTACATTCTCTATCGGATTTATAAAGACTATCTAATAACGTAGTCTTCTTCTGTATAAAATCTCGAATTTGGAAGTATCGAAAGAGGTCTCCATTGGGTAATCCGAATTTCTGACGCAGCTGTCCGAAAGACATCAGGACCCCATCTTTAAATAAATCCCCGAGACATGAGATACCCCTGGCTCTCCAGAGTTTAAAAGTGGCATCTGTTAACCCCGGTTGGAATCCCCATGCTCCCACTATCGGTGCATAGGGGGATGTTTTATGTGAATTACCCTCATTTTGCCGCATTATATTCCAAGCCTTGATTGTATTCAGTATTATAGGGTTTTTACAGTGATCTGTAATGATTTTCCTCTTGTCTGAGAATAAAAGGTTAATAAGTGGGTATTTTACTTGAGAAGCCTCGATGTCCAACCAGATTGATTGTGGATCAGACAAGACCCAATCAGCTATATAACTTAATAGGGAACTTAATTGATATTTCCTAAAATCTGGGAAGTCCAATCCACCCCTTGCCTGTGGAAGCTGTAGCTTCTTCAGCTTAATGAGGGGCCGCCTATGGTTCCAGATAAAGGAACTCAGCCAGCCGTATAATTTACATAAAGCTGTCCTCGGCAGCATCACCGGAAGCATTCTCATAGGATATAGGAGACGGGGCAGGATATTCATTTTGATTAATGCTATTCTACCCAGCCAGGAAATTGGCAGGTCTCCCCATCGCTGGAGGTCCTGCCTTATCCTTTCCAATAAATTCACAAAATTAGCCTTATACAACTGACCAAATACTGGAGTAATAAAAATGCCTAAATATAAGAAACCCTCCAGGGACCAGCGAAAGGGAAAAAGGGAACCGTCCGCTAAGCGGGGTATCACAGCAAGGCCACCCATTGGCATAGCCTCCGATTTTGAAAAATTAATTTTATAGCCTGAGAATGCACTAAATGTATTAATAACTTGGATTAAGCGGGGTATGGACATCAAAGGGTTACTGAGGAATAGAAGAACATCATCTGCATAAAGGGTAATTTTATGTTTACCTGTACCAATCCTTGGGGCCACTATATTAGGATCAGCTCGTATAGCTTCTGCTAGTGGTTCAATTATTAGCGTGAATAACAATGGTGAGAGGGGACATCCCTGACGGCAGCCCCTACCCACACAAGCTATCCGAGCCTAATCCATTGGTAACCACAACTGCTTTGGGATCACTATACAATGTTGAGATCCATTTGGTAAACACCTGTCCAATGTGTAAAACAAATATGACCATTCGACCCTATCAAATGCCTTTTCCGCGTCTAATGAAACCACTACTCCTGGTATCTTTCCCTGATGACAAGCTTGAATCATATTCAGAGCCCTTCTAACATTATTGGATGATCTACGGCCCTTAATAAACCCCGTCTGATCCTCCTTTATAATATGTGGCAGTATCCTTTCTAATCTCAGTGCTAATGTTTTAGAGAGGATTTTAAAATCTACATTTAGCAAGGATATTGGTCTGTATGATGTACAATCTTCTGGGTCCTTTCCTTTTTTGAGGATAAGAGAGATATTTGCCTCTTTCAGCGAAGGCGGGAGACAGCCCTGACTATATGCATAGTTATACATGTCCATAAGTGGACCAACCAGTATTTCTGTAAATTCTTTATAGAATTCAGCTTGAAAGCCATCTGGGCCCGGCGTCTTACCATTTTGAAGGTGCCTAATTGCATCAACTATTTCTTGGGGTGTAAGAGGAGCATTTAGGACCGATACTTGTTCCGGAGTTAGGTCTGGAAAAGTCAAATTTTTAAAAAATGACTGCATCCTCTTCGCCCTATCTTCACAATCCTGTGATTTATATAACTCAGAATAGAATTTTCTAAAGGTCGCGTTAATCTTTTTATGATCGTGAGTCAAAATACCCGTACTTTCCTTGATAGACATCATAGTCTGAGGGGCCTTTTTTTTCTTTGCAAGAAATGCTAAGTATCTACCCGGTTTGTCGCCATATTCATATAATCATTGCTTTGCAAATAATATTTCCCTCTTAGCCGTTTGAGTAAGTGTAGTATTTAGAGCTGTCCTAAGAGCTGTAATCCTTTGCAATTTAATAATAGAGGGTCTATCAATGTATGCTGTTTCAGCCGCTTTTAAGCGGGTTTCAAGCAAACGCTGTTGTTCTCCTTTTAATTTCTTCTGGGTCGCTGAGTAGGAGATGATCAAGCCTCGCGTGTAAGCTTTGATGGTCTCCCACATCATTGACGGGTTGCTAGCTGTACCTGAATTAATTTCTAAAAAAGTTTTAAATTCTTGAGAGAAGTACTTTACAAATTTACTATCTTTCATTAAGAAGGGGTCCATACGCCAATGCCGAGGGGATGTCCCACTGTTCTTCGCCTTAGTTTCCATATATACAGCAGCGTGGTCAGAAATTGCTATATTACCTATTTTACAGGATGATATGGAATTTAAAAAAATTGAGGGGGCAAAAAACATATCAATTCTGGTATGACATTTATGTGGATTAGAGTAGAAAGAAAAATCTCTACCCTGTGGATGAAGACATCTCCATACATCTACTAATCCTAATTCTTTGTTCAGATCCATCAATTGTCTAGATCTGGGAGATACTCCTGCAGTACTCTTGGGAATCCTGTCTATTTCCGGATCCATAATACAATTAAAGTCTCCCCCTATAATTATATGACGGGCATCAAAAGCCATCAATTTTGAGAAGGCTTCCGTTATAAATTTAAAGGGGTGTGCCGGGGGGCAGTACAAATTTAAAATCCCATATTCCTCTCCATTTATGAGAGCTTTAATCAAGATATATCGTCCAGATTCGTCTTTTATCTGCTTTAGGATTTTGAAAGGGAAATTCTTCCGAACAAGAATAACAACTCCCCTGCTTTTTGAGCTAAAAGAAGAAAAAAAGGCCTGATCAAATCCGCCCTGTCGTAATTTCAAGTGTTCTTTATCTGACAGATGCGTCTCCTGTAGGAGAGCTATATCAACTCTTTCCTTCTTAAGATTTGATAATATTTTCTTCCTTTTAAGTGGCGAATTACTCCCTTTGACATTCCAGGTGCACCACTTAACCGATTGATCAACCATAATCCTCTGGGCCAATCCGAGACCCCTCGGGAGGGGGAACCCCATCCAGAACATCCCGGGCATGGAACATGTAAAATTTACAAAAATAAACCCTCTTTAATACACCCACAACAATACAGTAAAAAACTATTTCTAAATAAAAAAAATATAAAACGTATCTAAGTGGAGACTTTCCCCCTTGTTCCCAGGGGGCATCACTTCCTCTCCAAAAATCCCTCATATCCTCTCCCAACCAATGCCCCACCCTTGACCCAGGCACTCCTCAATAAAGTGAGGAAAATTCAAATATAATACAAAGCTAGAGTTAACAGTGAGCACCCCACCCCCACCCCTACCAACACCTGGGTATATTTGGTAATGTTAATACCACATATAAACATATAACTATAAAATTACCAGTTCAACAAATAATAATTAAATATGATAATACAAAATAACGAAGGGAAAAACAACCCCGCTCCTAAAGACAGAGGTAAAATCGAATAAGGTAACCACCTCCCCCCACCCACATTAACCAAATCCCCCAGCTTATATATACACATATATACATACACATACATATATATATATATATATATATATATATACATACATACACACACACACATATACATACACCCCTCATATATACATAAACAGAAAACAACTCCAAGGGGGGGGGGGGGAGAAAATCAAATCCCTCTCCCCACCCCCCATAATAATATTAAGCAATAAGGTAAGAAAAGAAAAAAAAAGGGAGGGGATATAAACCAAAACGGGGGGGGGGGAAGGCAGACCAACATCCATTATGTCCTACAGTTTATCTAAGAGAGTCCAAGAATTCCTTAGCCTTTTCTGGTGATCCGAAGTTATATACAGATCCTTCATGGTTAAAGCGTAACATCGCTGGGTAGCGTAAGGAGTACTGTACATTTAAGTCCCTTAAACGCTTCTTCGCCTCGTCGAATGCCTTCCTCTTTCGAACCAGAGCCGGGGAAAAGTCCTGAAATAGCATGATCTTGGATCCTTTGTAGATCATAGCTTGGGGGTCTTTTCCGAGATTTCTAGAGGCTTCTAGGAGTATCTGCCTCTCCCTGTAGCTCTGCAGCCGGAACAGGACCGGGCGTGGGTGCTGGTTCGAGCCAGGCCCGCGTATTGCTACCCGGTAGGCCCATTCCACCCTTACCTGGCCTGATCCAGCTTGCAGATTTAAAAGTTGTGGCAGCCACTGCTCCAGGAATGCTGTAAGCTGGCCTTCCTCTTCCTGCTCGGGAAGGCCCAGCAAACGAATATTTTTTCGACGACCTCGATTATTGAGGTCGTCAATATGATTTTCCAAGGTCCGGACTCGCTGCTCGAGAGTCCGGACCTGATCCACGGCCGATTGAGCGGTTGTCTCCGAGGTCGCGGCCTTTAGCTCCGCCCCTCCGACTCGGCGTTGAATTTCATCAATTTCACGGTCGTGCTTCTTCAGCGCGGCCGAGAGCGACTCCCAACGATTCCTGGATTCGACGATAAAGGCATCAATCTTCGAGTCAAGCTTGGAAAGCATTTCTGCAAGGCTTGTTACTGTTGGTAAGTCCCCCGGGGCGGCTGTGGACGCCTCTGCTGCAGCTGGAGAGTGTGGGGGAGGGGTTCCTGCTTGCTGAGAGCTGCGGGCTCCCTTCCCTTTAGTC
This sequence comes from Chiloscyllium plagiosum, assembly GCF_037043375.1. Taxonomy (NCBI): domain Eukaryota; kingdom Metazoa; phylum Chordata; class Chondrichthyes; order Orectolobiformes; family Hemiscylliidae; genus Chiloscyllium; species Chiloscyllium plagiosum. Next base: position 28,870,427 of record NW_028270140.1, read on the forward strand.
ATTTTAACTTAGGATAAAGTTGCTTAAATATAATATTACACCACTAATTCAGTTACTAAACTATTATAAATGATTTATAAATGATTTGGTAAGCTTGGTAGGGGGTAGGTGACCCACTATGCCCAAGTCTTGGGAGGAGCACTATAGACTCAGTCTTACTGGGTCGCCGCCATCTTGGATCCCCCCAGTGCCATACTTTTTGACTCTGACCTCCAGTATCTGCAGTCCTTACTTTCTCCCCGCAAAAATAAAACCAGAAAAAAAGTGGCCCAACTGTCACCTATTAAGGGAAATTGGGTACAGTATGATCTCCAAGGGAAGGGGCTGACATCTTGACTAAATAGAAACAGCAGACCTGAGGATTGAAGTTCGGATTTCAATAAAGGAGAATGAAAGGATTAAGAGGGAAGTGGGGAAATAGTGCGAGAGTGAGCTTGTGGGGAACACTGACTTGTAAAAGCTTCTATTGGTATGTGAAGAAAAATATTAATGAAAACAAATGTTGGGTCCCTTGCTGTCTGAAATGGTGAAGAAAATTGTCTGACCGTTTAAATACATTTTGGTTCTGCTTTCCCAAAGGCGGGCACAGATGTCCTGAAAATGTTGGAAAACAATGGATCCACTTAGAGAGGATCTGAAAGAAGTCAGTATTAATAGGAAAATAGTGTTGGGGAAATTGATTGGATTAAAAGCTGAGAAATCCTAAGGACCTGAAAATCCACATCCCAGAGTACTTGAGAAAATGGTCCTAGAAATAATATGTTGTCATCTTTCCAGATTTTAGAGTCTGGAACAATTGCTATGTATTGGAGGGTAGCTCCTGTGATTTTCCCTTTATAGAAAAAAAAGGGAAGTAGGGAAAAAGATGATGAATTATAGATTGGTTTTAACTGAAATCACTAGCAAAAATAAGATCAATCATGAAAGCTTTAATAGTGAGAACTTAGTCTCAGGATTGGACTAAGTCAGCCTGGATTTACCAAAGGGGAAATTATGCTTGACAAACCTCCTGGAATCTTTTGAGGATGTGACTCTAACGTTGATAAGGGGGACCCAGTACATGATAACTTGGACTTTCAGAAGACTTTCAACAAGGTCCTTTTCATAAGAGATTAGCAAGTGCAAGTGATTTAGATGAAAGAACTAAATGTCACTAAATGTCATATCTCAAGTTTTCCAGATGACCGAGAATTGGATGGGAGGGTAAACTGAGGCTGCGACAAAGATGTCTTGGTAATTTTGGACAGGTTCAATGATTGGGCAAATGCATGGCAGATTAATATAATGTGGATAATTGACAGGTTATCCACACTGGTAGTAAAAACAGATGGATGATTATCTGAACAGCAATAGATTGGGAAAAGGGAGGGTGCAACAAAACTTGGGTATCCTTTGAGGATTTTCAAGGTTTTTTTGAAACTATGGATTTAAAAAGTCCAACTTGCTCATTATCATGCTACCTTTGGTTTTGTGGGCTAAAATGATCACTTTCTGTAAAAAGATCTGTGGCTTCTTTAACTCTATCCTCATGCCTGTTATGATACTAAACGAGGAATTTTTGCATTTTTTTGTATGAGTTTAATGTCATATTTCGTGAAGATCAGATTTTGGTGAGTAGAGGTAAACTGTAAATAATGCAAAGTTCTTAGTAAGAATTATGAAAACTGTCCAGCCTTGAATTGATGGTGAGATTTTGTGTACCCGCAGTACATTTGAACCCTTCTCCAGAGACCTAAACCTATAATGGTAGATGAAATAGAACTGAGCCTTGTCCATCTGATCTGCACAAAGCTTAAACAGAATAGTTTTAGAACAATGTTCACCTATTACATGGGTAAACTTACTTCAATGTACTCAGGTTAATTACATAGGTTTGAGAACAGTCTTTATTCAGTGCTATGTTGCTCAACTGTCTTTGAGAATGCTTTTGTTAGAAGTATAACTATCATGTTGAAATTCTGAAGTATAAAGGCATTCTTTCCACACTTTCTTGGATCTTGTAAATTTGCAACCTGTTCTCAATTGCTGATGACCAAACATTCCTGCAAGTGCTGCTAACCACTGTTTCTTGTCCATGCTGCCTATGCACTTAGTGTAACATATGCAAGGGTTTGGGGCGGGTGGTGCTAATTTTATTTTGAATTCCTTGTTCTTTGAGTACAGCTTAATCTGTCTCTGTCCATCAGAAATATAAGACATAGGAGCAGAAATTAGGCCATTCAGTCATGGCTGCTAAGTTTCTCAACTCCATTCTCCTGATTTCTCCCCCTAACCCTTGAACCTCTTGACCCTCAAGAAGCTATCCACCTCAGTCTTAAATATACTCAATAATTGGCCTCCACACCCTTCTGTGGCAATGAATTCCATAGATTCACCACTTTTTGGCTGAAGTTTCTCCTTAACTCTGTTTTAAAATATAGTGCCCATGGAGAGATTCTAGTGCCTCTTCGCTCCTTTATGGTGAACTTACTGAGGTTTTTTTGTTATCCAATGCAATATTAGCTCTGTTTTTAATTTAACTTGTTTATAGTTTGCTTTTACAGGTAAAGATTTCCTCTATAGACTCTGTCATGTTGGATACCATTGAGTTGAGACATTGAAAATTCTTAGCTGGCATCCTCCCTGAATTTCTAAGGGGTTTGATTTCTGTTGACATGGTTGTAAGACTTGCTGCCAGTGACCAAATATTCTCCCATATAAACAGCTTATTTTAACCCAGACCCAATCATTGAATTTTTTTTTCAATACATCAAAGTATCCAATAGATTAATTCAATGAGAACATGATTGCAATTATATTTATGCATTTTTATCAGGAACTACACACCACAGCCAAATGTAGAAATGCTATTTTTATAGTTGTACTGCGTATGTAATAAATTGTAAGCATTTAAAAATCTAGTGATACTTTGACAGATTTAATCCACTTCAGTTTGAAATCTAAAGGGATCACAGGATTTATCAAACACTTGAGTAGGTGGATTTGTCCGGGAATCTCCAGAGATAATGCAATGAGTTATTGTTCAACAAAAGCCTCCTTATAGGTGCGAGGATCAGAGGATGAGCAGTTTTCAAGTGAGACCTTTGTGTTTAGCTTAAACTGAGTGCTTGTTAACTCAGCCTGATGACTCGCTTTTTATGATTAACAAAAGAAAACCATCTTTGCCCTGGCAGAAGAAAGTTTCAACATTGAATGTTTAATGAAAACAAGTGGTTGGGTCACAAAAAGATAGTAGTTAAAATCAGAGCTATTATTTGAAATTAGACGACATTTGAATTACACTGAAAGCTTGGTGTTAGCTTTTAGTTCCTTTTTTAAAAGGAAAACCATGGTTAAGTTGCTGACAATATTACCCTACTTAGCTGACACTTGAATTTGTTGTAAGTATAGTTTGTTTGACTTGTTTTGTAGCATCAGTGTATTTATGATACTCATGTGCCCACTTATTTGTTGATATGTTATCTATATCCCTGGATGGGTTACATTCAAGAGTGAGTGGGATTTGAGCAATAAATGTTAAAGTGCCAAATAGGCAGCCAATGTAGTACAACTACCTGTATTTATAAAACAGCTTTTAATGTAATCCAAAAAGTTTAACTCTGGACCATATTTAGAAATATTTGAACAAAACTTTGAATATTAACTGGAGATAGGTCTTAAGTGATTTGCAGAAAGAAAGGTGAAACGGGGAATTCCAGAGCAGGTAGCTGAAGGTTTGGTTGCCAGTAGTGATATGATTAAAATAAAGGGATGTGCCTTGACAAAGCAAGGGTTGTAGTTCCAAACAAAGTTGTTTTTGGGGAGGGGGGAGGGGAAGGTAGAGGTGGCGGCGAAGGTGGTGTGAGGACTCGTAAGAACTGGGAATGTCAATTTTTCAAATGAGGAATGATGTCCGTCTGTAAGTACAGAGTGGTGAGAAGAGGACTTGATATGAATGTTGAGGGTTGCACAGATTTGAATGGGTTCAAGTTTAGGAAGGTGAATGAAGAAAAGTCAAAAGTAACAAAGGCATAGATGCAGACTGTTATGGCAGATAAGTTGATGGAAAGAGTTGGAAGATATGGCATTGATATGGCACAAATACATGGTAAGAAACAAGTTTCTGGATCAGAAGTCAATGAGCGATCTGGTTCAGTCTTGGACAGTTGACAGGCAGACAACTTGGAGTTGGTAGCCCATTAGTTGCTCGTGGGTAAAAATTGTGGCTTCACTCTTCCCAATATTTTGAATGTTGAATGAGCCTGATCACATTTGACTGCAGAAGATTCAAGAAAGATAAGGGAGAACTGAAATTCATCAGCATACATATAGAAAGCTCAGCTTAGTAGGACAAAACCTCTCGGCAAAATACCCTGTATGTCAATGTCACAATTATCCAGCTCTTGCACCAGCCCCTGAATTGGGCCATTAGTACAGAATTAAAGCTGAGCCATTGCAAAGCTAACTGATGCTCTTTACTGTTTTTAGAGTCATAAAGATGTACAGCATGGAAACAGACCCTCAGTCCAACCCGTCCATGCCGACCAGATATCCCAACCCAATCTAATCCCACCTGCCAGCACCCGGCCCATATCCCTCCAAACCCCTCCTATTCATATACCCATCTAAATGCCTCTTAAATGTTGCAATTGTACCAGCCTCCACCACTTCCTTTGGCAGCTCATTCCATACACGTACCACCCTCCTTGTGAAAAAGTTGCCCCTTAGGTCTCTTTCATATCTTTCCCTCTCACCCTAAACTATGCCCTCTAGTTCTGGACTCCCTGACCCCAGGGAAAAGATTTTGTCTATTTACCCTATCCATGCCCCTCATAATTTTGTAAATCTCTATAAGGTCACCCCTCAGCCTCCAATGCTCCAGGGAAAACAGCCAGCCTGTTCTGCCTCTACCTGTAGCTCAAATCTTCTGATCCTGGCAACATTCTTGTAAATCTTATCTGAACCTTTCAAGTTTCACAACATCTTTCCGATAGGAAGGAGACCAGAATTGCATGCAAAATTCCAACAGTGGCCTAACTAATGTCCTGCACAGCTGCAACATGACCTCCCAACTTCTGTACTCAATACTCTGAACAATAAAAGAAAGCATATTAAACGCCACTTTCACTATCCTATCTACCTGTGAGTCTACTTTCAAGGAGCTATGAACCTGCATTCCAAGGTCTCTTTTTTTCAGTAACACTCCCTAGGACCTTACCATTAAGTGTGTACCTCCTGCAGAAATTCACTTTCCCAAAATGCAGCACCTCGCATTTATCTGAATTAAACTCCATCTGCCACTTCTCTGCCCATTGGCCCATCTGGTCAAGATCCTGTTTTAATGTGAAGTAACCCTCTTTGCTGTCCAATACACCTTCAATTTTGGTATTATCTACAAAATTACTAACTGTACCTCTTATGCTCTCATCAAAATCATTTATGTATATGACAAAAAGTAGAGGACCCAGCACCGATCCTTGTGGTACTCCACTGGTCATAGGCCTCCAGTCTGAAAATCTACCCTCCACCACCACCCTCTGTCTTCTACCTTTGAGCCAGTTCTGTATCCAAAACTGGCTAGTTCTCTCTGTATTCCATGAGATCTAACCTTGCTAATCAGTCTCCCATGGGGAACCTTGTCGAACGCCTTACTGAAGTCCATATAGATCACATCTACTGCTCTGCCCTCATCAATCCTCTTTGTTACTTCCTCAAAAAACTCAATCAAGTTTGTGAGACATGATTTCCCATTCACAAAGCCATGTTGACTATCTCTAATCCGTTCTTGCCTTTCCAAATACATGTATGTCCTGTCCCTCAGGATTCCCTCCAACAACTTGCCCATCAGCGAGGTCCGGCAAGTTGGCATCTAGCTTCAGCGGTGTAAAGATCGGTGCGCCAAACTACCACTGCACCTCCCTTGTCTGCTCCTGCCCCACCTAACTCATATCTGCATACCTCGACACTGTCCTGTCCCCCTTAGTCCAAGAACTCCCCACCTATGTTCGGCACACCACCAACGCCCTCCATCTCCTCCATGATTTTTGCTTCCCCAGCCCCCAATGCCTTATCTTCATGATGGACATCCAGTCCCTATACACCTCCATCCCCCATCACAAAGGCCTCTAAGCCCTCTGCTTCTTCCTCTCCCACCGACCCAACCAGTACCCTTCCACTGACACCCTCCTTCGACTGACTGAACTGGTCCTCACTCTTAACAACTTCTCTTTCCAATCCTCCCACTTCCTCCAAACCAAAGGAGTAGCCATGGGCACCCGCATGGGCCCCAGTTATGCCTGCCTCTTCGGATATATGGAACAGTCCATCTTCCGCAGCTACACTGGCACCAGCCCCCACCTTTTCCTCCTCTACATCGATGATTGTATTGGTGCTACCTCGTGCTCCCACGAGGAGGTTGAACAGTTCATCCACTTTACTAACACCTTCCACCCCACCTCAAATTTACCTGGACCATCTCAGACTCCCCCCTCCCTTTCCTAGACCCCTCCATTTCTATCTCGGGCGACCGACTCAACACAGACATTTACTACAAACCGACCAACTTCCACAGCTACCTAGATTACACCTCCTCCCACCCTGTCTCCTGTAAAAACGCCATCCCATATTCCCAATTCCTTTGCCTCTGCTACATCTGCTCCCAGGAGGACCAATTCCACCACCGAACTACCCAAATGGCCTCCAAAGACCGCAATTTCCCCTCCGACATGGTCAACGATGCTCTCCACCGCATCTCCTCCACTTCCCTCACCTCCGCCCTTGAACCCTGCCCCTCCCATCGCCCCACTGGTCCTCACCTTCCACCCCACCAACCTCCGGATACATTGTATCACTCTCCGTCATTTCTGCCAATAAACAGACCCCACCACCAAGGATATATTTCCCTCCCCACCCCTATCAGCGTTCCGGAGAGACCACTCCCCTCCGTGACTCCCTCGTCAGATCCACGCCCCCCCCACCAACCCAACCTCCACTCCCGGCACCTTCCCCTACAACCGCAAGAAGTGCAAAACTTGCGCCCACACCTCCTCTTTCTTTCCCCCCCCCCCCCCCCCCCCCCAAGGCCCCAACGGATCCATCCATGTCCGTCGCAAATTCACCTGCACCTCCACACACACCATTTACTGTATCCGTTGCACCCAACGTGGTCTCCTCTACATTGGGGAGACAGGCCGCCTACTTGCGGAATGTTTCAGGGAACACCTCTGGGACAGCCACACCAACCAACCCAACCACCCCGTGGCTGAACACTTGAACTCCCCCTCCCACCCCGCCAAGGACATGCAGGTCCTTGGCCGCCTCCATCGCCAGACCCTGACCACACGACGCCTGGAGGAAGAGCACCTCATCTTCTGCCTAGGAACCCTCCAACCACACGTGATGAATGTAGATTTCTCCAGCTTCCTCACTTCCCCTCCCTCCACCTTTTTATCTCAGTCCCAACCCCCGGATTCAGCACCACCCTCTTGACATGCAATCATCTTCCCGACCTCTCCGCCCCCACCTCCTCTCTGGCCTATCACCCTCACCCTCCCCTCCTTCCACCTATCGTATTCCCAGCGCCCCGCCCCCAAATTCCCTCCCCACTATGTTTTATCTCCGCCCGCTTGGCACACCAGCCTCATTCCTGAAAAAGGGCTTATGCCCGAAACGTCAATTCTCCTGCTTCTCGGATGCTGCCTGGCCTGCTGTGATCTTTGAGGGGCCCTGTTCTCTCCCTAGTTACCCTTTTGTCCTTAACATATTTATAAAAGCCCTTTGGATTCTCCTTAATTCTATTTGCCAAAGCTATCTCATGTCCCCTTTTTGCCCTCCTAATTTCCCTCTTAATTATACTCCCTACTGCCTTTATACTCTTCTAAGGATTCACTCGATCTTCCTTCTTTTTCTTAACCAAACCCTCATTTTCTTCAATCATCCAGTATTCCCTATACCTACCAGCCTTTCCTTTCATCCTAACAGGAATATACTTTCTCTGGATTCTCGTTATCTTATTTCTGAAGGCTTTCCATTTTCCAGCCATCCCTTTACCTGCGAACATCTGCCCCCAATCAGCTTTTGAAAGTTCTTGCCTAATTGGCCTTTCTCCAATTTAGAACTTCAACTTTTAGATTTGATCTATCCTTTTCCATCACTATTTTAAATCTAATGGAATTATGATCACTGGCCCCAAAGTGCTCCCCCACTGACACCTCAGTCACCTGCCCTGCCTTATTTCCCAAGAGTAGGTCAGGTTTTGTACCTTCTCCTAGTAGGTACATCCGCATACTGAATCAGAAAATTGTCTTGTACACACTTAACAAATTCCTCTCCTTCTAAACCCTTAACACTATGGCAGTCCCAGTCTATATTTGGAAAGTTAAAATCCCCTACCATAACCATCCTATTATTCTTACAGATAACTGAGATCTCCTTACAAATTTTGTTTCTCAATTTCCCTCTGACTATTAGGGGGTTCATAATACAATCCCAATAAGGTGATCATCCCTTTCTTATTTCTCAGTTCCACACAAATAACTTCCCTGGATGTATTTCCGGGAATATACTTCCTCAGCACAGATGTAATGCTATCCCTTATCAAAAACGCCACTCCCCCTCCTCTCTTGCCTCCCTTTCTATCCTTCCTGTAGCATTTATATCCAGGAACATTAAGCTGCCAATCCTGCCCATCCCTGAGCCATGTTTCTGTAATTGCTATGATATCCTAGTCCCATGTTATGTTTTTGTTTGAGAAGTTTCAATGAAAACAAAATGCAAATAGATTATCCAGAGAGGTTCTATCATAGTCTCAACGCATGGAAACGGACCCTTCAGTGCCATTATAATTTGGGGCAACCTCCTTTTGATGTCCACTACACCTCCAATTTTGGTGTCATCTGCAAACTTACTAACTATACCTCTTATGCTTGCATCCAAATCATTTATATAAATGACAAAAAGTAGTGGACTCAGCACCAATCCTTGTGGCACTCCACTGGTCACAGGCTTCTAGTCTGAAAAGCAACTTTCCACCACCACCCTCTGTCTTCTACCTTTTGAGCCAGTTCTGTATCCAAATGGCTAGTTCTCCCTGTATTTCATGAGATCTAACCTTGCTAATCAGTCTCCCATGGGGAACCTTGTTGAATGCTTTATTGAAGTCCATATAGATCATGTCCACTAATCCGCCCTCATCAATTCTCTTTGTTACTATTTCAAAAAAACTCAATCCAGTTTGAGAGACATTATTTTCCCCACACAAAGCCATGTTGACTATCCCTAATCAGTCTTTGCCTTTTCAAATACATGTAAATCCTGTCCCTCAGGATTCCCTCCAACAACTTGACCACCTCCGACGTCAGGCTCACCAGTCTATAGTTCCCTGGCTTGTTCGTACCACCTTTCTTAAATAATGGTACCATATTAGCCAACCTCCAGTCTTCTGTGGCTATCAATTATACAAATATCTCAGCAAGGGGCCCAGCAATCACTTCCCTAGCTTCCAACCTTGTTCTAGGGTACACCTGATCAGGTCCTGGGGATTTATCCACCTTAATGCATTTCAAGATATCCAGCATTTCCTCCTCTGTAATATGGACATTTTTCAAGATGTTACAATCTATTTCCCAACATTCTATATCTTGTCCTTTTTCCACAGTAAGTACTGATGCAGAATACTCATTTGGTATCTTCCTTCCGCCCCCCTCTTTTCCCCCCACCCCCCCAACCCCAGTCTCCTGCGGCTCCACACTAAGGCCGCCTTGCTGATCTTTGAGGGACCCTATTCTCTCCCTAGTTAACCCTTTTCTCCTTAATGTATTTGTAAAAACCCTTTGGATTCTCCTTAACTCTATTTGCCAAAGCTATCTCATGTCCCCTTTTTGCCCTCCTGATTTCCGTCTTAAGTATACTCCTACTGCCTTTATACTCTTGGAAGGATTCACTCAATCTATCCAGTCTATTCCTTACATATGCTTCCTTCTTTTTGTTAACCAAATCCTCCATTTCTCTAGTCATTCAGCATTCCCTACACCTATCAGCCTTTACTTTCCCCTAACAGGAATATACTTGTCTCTGGACTCTCATTATCTCATTCCTAAAGCCTTCCCGTTTTCCACCGTCTCTTTACCTGTGAACATCTGTCCCCAATCAGCTTTTTAAAGTTCTTTCCTAATTCTGTCAAAATTCACCTTCCTCCAATTTAGAACTTCAACTTTTAGATCTGGTCTATCCTTTTCCATCACTATTTTAAAACTAATAGAATTATGGTTGGCCCC